>NW_023425564.1:435000-542500 GCF_014108245.1 Pipistrellus kuhlii | reverse complement strand
AACTGTTTTCCTTTAATATTTCAAATTAGCTTCAGATACGCCTGACGTGAAATGTTAGCTCTTCTTAATAACAGACCCAGCTTCTAGATAAGCA
Source organism: Pipistrellus kuhlii (assembly GCF_014108245.1). NCBI lineage: Eukaryota > Metazoa > Chordata > Mammalia > Chiroptera > Vespertilionidae > Pipistrellus > Pipistrellus kuhlii. Next base: position 542,406 of record NW_023425564.1, on the reverse strand, counting down.
CATCATGTCACAGGTAAGAAGAGTCTTTTGTAAGTCTCCCTGGTCCTAGCAGCAGTAACATAGATAAGCTGTCATGAGGGCTCCACAGACATGCTTTGGAGTATCCATCCCCATCCTCTTACTACCACCATGCAGAGGATTTGATGGCTGGAGCTCCAGCAGCCATTGTGAGCCATGAGGATGCATCCCATGTCCGAGGGAAGTAGAGCAAAATCATCTAATGAATGTGGATCTCTTGTGATTTCATGAAGCCAATGAACCCTTTTCATGTGACAGAGAATAAAAATCTATGTTGTCTAAGTAACTATTATTTGAAATTTTGCAGTTGTATTCAGTAAAATAAGCTCACATAATACACTATCCTTAAAGTAAAAAAATAATTATACTATCCTGGCCTGAAGTCATGGGTTCAAGCCTGTTGAGGTATTCAATGTGTCCCAAAAATATGCACTTGATCACAGCTACTGACATCATTAAAAAAAAAAAAAAAAATAGCCCAGCCAGTAGGACTCAGTACTTGAGCATCAACCTATGAACCAGGCGGTAACTGCTCAATTCTTGGTCAGGACACCTGCCCAGGTTGTGGGCTCAATCCCCAGTAGGTGGTGTGCAGGAGGCAGTCAATTTGTGATTCCCTCTCATCATTGATGTTTCTCTCTCTCTCTTTCCCTTCCTCTCTAAAATCAATTTAAAAAAAAAAAGGAGGAGAAAACAAGGTGGAAGCATAGGGTAGACACCCCAATGCAGCCTACCACAACAAATTTGAATTTAGAACTGAAAAACAGGGGAAACATCGCCCTGAAGTGCCAGACGGCTGGCTGAGAGGAGGCTCTGCCATCTGGGAAAAAGAGAGAAGGCACACTGAACCTCAGGAACTGTGAAGGAACAGAGAACTGTGTGTGCGAAAAGGCGGCTGTCCAACTTTGCTGCCAGCTTGCTTGCGGAGCACGGAGAGGGTGGGCTGAGTTCCCTGCTGGCTTACTCCCTGCGTGCAGAGGGCAGATAGCTAATGCGCGGCTGGCCTTCTTGTTCTGGAGGAAAACAGAACTACCCTATTGTGCTGATAGACGGCTCCAGACAGGGAGAGGCTAGACTGACTGTCAGGCAGTGGGCAGAGATCTCTCGGAGGTGTGTGAAGCCAGTGGCCATTACTACAGGACTCAAAAACCAGACCCTCATAAGGAGGAGCTGAATAAAGCTTGTCTGTACCACCCAAGACTCTGCCCCATCCAAGCGGAGCACAGAAGCCCTTCCAGTGGCTAGCTTTCTCGTTCGCAGAAATGGGACTCTCCTAGGGAGTGACAGACAGGAATCTAAAGCTTGTCTGCACCTATATCAAAGAGGTGCGCATGCCTGCAACCAATTGTGCGGGATTCAACAAAGCTTGTCTGTGCCATCCTGAGACTCCGCTCCATTCAAGCAGAATACAGAAACCCTCCTAGCTGAGACACTTCTGATCCTCATAGCCAATTGGCTTGGAGATCAATGCTTCCCAGTGATATCAGCAACAAGCAAGGCTTAACAATAAGACTGCACACACAGCCCACAAAGGGCTACACCAAGACTGTCCACCTCAGGTAATTGGGAGGCTGACCCACTGAACCCTATAGGACACCTTAGCACACAAAGCCACCCTACCAACTCAGGGAAGCTGTGAAAATGCCGAGACAAGGAAACAGATCACAAACAAAAGAATTGGAGAAAAAGAAGTGACTGGATGTAGAGTTCAAAACCACTCTTATAAGATTTTTCAAGAATTTCCTAGAAAAGACCGATAAAATAAACGAGACCTATGAGGATATGAAAAGGGATAAACTAGAAATAAAGAATACATTGTCTGAAATAAAAAATATTATACAGAGTCCTAAAAACAGAATGAAAGATCGCAAGAATCAAGTCAAAGATTTGGAACACAAAGAGCCAGAGGACACTCCTCCACAGAAACAAGAATATAAGAGAATCCAGAAAGTTGAAGATAGGGTAAGAAACCTCTAGGACAATTTCAAATGAACCAACATCAGAATTATGGGGGTCCCAGAAGAAGAGAGAGAGCAAGGTACCGAAAGAATACTGGAAGAAATAGTGACAGAAAACTTCCCCCACCTGGTGAAAGAATTAGATTTACAAGTCCAGGAAGTGCACAGAACCCCAAACAAAAGGAATCCAAAGAGGACCACACCAAGACAAATCATAATTAAAATTCCAAGAGCAAAAGACAACGAGAGAATATTAAAAGCAGCAAGAGCAAAGCAGGTAGTTACCTATAAGGAGCACCCATACGATTGTCAGCTGATTTCTCAACAGAAACCATGCAGGCCAGAAGGGAATGGCAAGAAATATTCAAGGCGATGAATAGCAAGAACCTACAGCCAAAAATACTCTACCCAGCAAAGCTACCACTCAGAATTGAAGGCCAGATAAAGAGCTTCAATAATAATAATAATAAAAAAAAAAACCTAAAGGAATTCGTCACTGCCAAACCAGAATTATATGAATTGCTGAAAGGGATTCTTTAGGAAGAGGAAGAAGATATAGATAAAAATTATGATCAACAAATATGTATTGAATAACTATCAACAAATGAAGCTAAAAGCCAAGGGAATTAAAAAATCTGATGAACAATATTAACTGGTGAATATAATAGAATCAAAGGTATAGAAAGGGAGTGAACTGATGACTCTCGGGGAAAAGGGGAGTGGAGGGGTGAGAGAAGAGCCTGAACAAAAATTGTGCACCTATGGATGAGGACAATGGGGGTGGGGAAAGGGCAGAGGGTGGGGTGGGAACCTGGTGAAGGGGAGCAATGGAGGGGAAAAAAAATGAGGAACATTTGTAATAATACAAACAATAAAGATTTATTTTTTTAAATAAAAAATAAAATAAAAAATAAAATTTAAAAAAAGGGAAAAAAAAGTTGTTTAACTTATCTTTAATGTCAAAAACTTGTTAGGAGCATTTCCTGTCAATTGTCAACATACTTGAGTGCTGAAAACCAGCATGTTCAATATCCTGCCCCTCCACTTTTTCTAGGCACAGAAGGCTAAGTACTGCTGGATTGGATGCGGTTATACTTACAATTTTCACTGTTTTCTTGAACCACAGATCCAGGTTAAGAAAAAGGCCCAGCCAGTGTGAACCAAGGGGTCACGTTTTCCTATCAGGCCACATGCTTGGGTTGCAGGCCTGATCCCTAGTAGGGAGTGTGCAGGAGGCAGCCAATCGATGCTGTTTTTCTCTCATCGATGTTCCTATCTATCCCTCTCCCTTCCTCTATCTCTCTAAAAATCAATAATAATATATATATTTTTTAAATATACAGTAAGAGACTTATTGTTAACCACCTGCTGCTCTGGAGAATAGAGCAGGACATGATTTTTCATTCATAAAACCTTCCCCTTCCCGTGCCAGCCATCACCAGTCCCCATCAGCACTCCAGGGCAGCCCAGAGCACCCTCTGCAGAGCATATCACCTATACAAAACTGTCACATGTTAAACAGGTGACAAGGTTCAAACATCTCCTCTAGCTTGGGTTCTCTGCTGACCCCCACACGTGCCACCAGCATGTATTGAGCTTATTCAGGTGTGACACAGACTCAGAAAACACGAACACACTGCTCTTCCACAATAAAGGAATTTAACCAAAAGCCAATTGTGCTTCCTCTCTGAGGACATCTGCAATAAGCTTCGAATTTGGTCTTACTGGTTTCTGTGTGATGGTATGACTTGTGTCTCTTTCTGCAACAAAATATAGAATTTGTGATTTATTCTTTTCTTTAACAGCATTTTATTCATTTTACATTTAAAGCCAAAGAAGGAGACCTGCCTGGCTTACTAGTGATGGTGAAAGGCGGGTGAATTGGTAAGCCTTCTCAAAGAGCCACTCGCTGGCAGGAGTCCGGACTCAGATCACACCGTAAGACATTTTCATCTGATCCCCAAACATCTGTTTCCTTGGTTTAAAAGAGATTTCTGTCTTCAAAAATGATCATACTCTGACTTTCCTTTCTCCAGATCCCTCAGGGCACAACCAAAAGCACCAGGATGCCAGGACAGAGACCACAAATGCCCTCATTGTTATTGTTATCATGTTAATTGTTGTCTGCACCCACCTAAGCAAAAGAAGCATATGTCTATCATTTAACTTTTCATCCAATCCCAGAGTTTCCCCCAACTTGCTTTCTCCCGCCTCCCTAATCTATCACAAACCCACCTAGGTCTCCTCCTTTGATTATAATGTATCAAAAAGGATTGTAATGACAAACCGCCATCTCAGAAGCACTATCTCCATTCATTGAGATTCTGCTTCCCTGCAATTGTTGAACGTTTGGCTCAAATAATCTCACAAAATTCTTTACAGATTTGAATGTTTTTTATGTCAACACTTGAAAACAGAAACTGCCTACACAACTCAACCAGCTACATCTTGAACCATGCTGACCTTTTGGGCAAAGGTAAGATGTCCCAGAATGCTGGGAGAATTGTCAGCCAATTAGCCAATTATTGGGATAATCAGGTATTAAGTTATGTAATGTCTGGCCACTGGGTGTACAAAATATAAAATATAATAATAATAATAATAATAATAATAATAATAATACAGCACTATGCAACTATAAAGCTGGTATGTTGAAAGCCACGACTTTGGCCCTGCTGCTTCCTTGGCTCAGAAATCTCTTCTGTCTGTCTCCCTATCTCATTCCTGCTGATCAGAACATTTTCTAATACGGTTAGGAAGGTTATTGCATATTTTCTGTAATCTAATTCATGTTTAATTGACACTCAGCCTAAATTTGAAAATGCTTAAAAAATAACTTGTCAAAAAGGATAAAAAATAATTTACAAGTCTGACTCTGGCATGTTCTCAAGAACTTGTCCTTTATAGTAGCACTGTATTTATTTGTATTGTACATATTTTATTTGTTATTTTAAGAGGAAAACAGTGATGGAAAAAAATGCTAATCTTTGAGATTACAAACCAGAGATAACCTATTGGTTAAGATAAAGTGGATTACATTACCACACCAAATGCACCAAGCAACACAGGTATTTCTCCCTTGGGCTACATGTCCACTGCCAGTCCCAGGAAGCTCTGCCCGCCCTCACCCTTCTCCTTGCTCGGAGACGCGTGTTGACTGGAGCCACCACTGCCTGGAGCATTGCTGCTGCTGTGGAGGGGAGGAGAACCCTGGCGGCCTTTGGCAATGAAATGTTGTCTTCCACTCATGGTCCTCGGCCAGAGGTCAGATCCGACTCCACAGTGAGGGTGCCAGGAAGTGTGACCTCGCTCTGTGCTGTGGGGGCTGCACTGAACCCCACCATGAGTGTGTAGATGGGTTCACTGCTCATTCTAACAAGTGTTTACCGGGTACTTACTGTCCAAAGTGCCAAGGGCCCGGCAATGACTTCCGGTTAAACAGTATGCAGCAAATTAGCACATAAGCAAGAAGCATGCTAGCAAAATGAAACATGTTGGAAGAGCCATAAAGCACAGGAAAAACAGGAATCAAGAGGAATCCTGAACACGGTGAGAATTCTTTTGATTCAAATGCCCGGGAAGGCCTTAGAGAGGAGCTCATTGGATGACAGCCCTAACATAGAAAAATGTTCTGATCAGCAGGAATGAGATAGGGAGACAGACAGAAGAGATTTCTGAGCAGAGGAAGCAGCAGGGCCAAAGTCGTGGCTTTCAACATACCAACTTTATAGTTGCATAGTGCTGTATTATTATTATTATTATTATTATTATTATATTTTATATTTTGTACACCCAGTGGCCAGACATCGCATAACTTAATATGTGATTAACCCAATAAATCTTGCACTCATCCAGCACCGCACATAGTTATTAAGATGTTATTGACTGTATTCCCTATGCTATACTTTACCTCTCCATGACTATTCTCTAACAACTAATTTGTGCTTCTTAATCCCTTCACCTTCTTTGTCCACTCCCACCCCCTCTCCCACCTGGTAACCAACAAAAAAAATTCTTTGTATCTATGAGTCTGTTTCTGTTCTGCGTGTACATTTTGTTTGCTGATTCAATTATTGATAAATATGTATTTATTGCCATTTTATTGTTCATAATCTTTATCTTCTTTTCTTCTTCTTTAAGAAGACCCTTAACATTTTACATAATACTGGTTTAGTACTGATGAACTCCTTTAGCTTTTTCTTCTCTGTGAAGCTCTTTATCTGACCTGCAATTCTGAGTGATAGCTTCACTGGGTAGAGTAATCTTGCTTATAGGTCATTGCTTTTCATCACTTTAAATATTTCTTGCATTTCTTTCTGGTCTGCAAAGTTTCTGTTGAGAAATCAGTTGACAGTCATATGGGAGTTCCTTTGTAGGTTCCTAACTACTTTTCCCTTGCTCTTTTAAGATTCTCTATTTGTCTCTAATCATTTGCATTTTAATTATAATGTGTCTTAGTGTCGGTCTCTTTGGGTTCATCTTGGGCTCTCTGTACTTCCTGGACTTATATGTCAATGTCCTTCACCAGGCTAAGGAAGTTTTTTCTGCCATTATTTTTTCAAATAGGTTTTCAATTTCTTGCTCTCTCTCTTCTCCTTCTGGCACCCCCATGATATGAATGTTGATACACTTGAAGTTGTCCCAGATGCTCCTTACACTTTTTTTTTAATTCATTTTTCTTTTTGCTATTCTGATTAAGTGGGCTTTTGTTTTTGTTTTGTTTTATTTTGTTTCTTTGTTTCCTTATATTCCAAATCACAGATTTGATTTGCAGCTTCATTTATTCTACTGTTGATTCCCTGTAAATTATTCTTTATTTCCTTTAGTGTAGTCTTCATTTCTAACTGGTTCTTTTTATGCTATTGAGGTCCTAACTAAGTTCCTTGATTATCCTTATAATCAGTGTTTTGAATATTGCATCTAGTAAGTTGCTTATTTCCATTTTGCTTAGTTCTTTTTCTGGAGTTTTATTGTATTGTTTCACTTGGACCACATTTTGTTTGTCTCCTCATTTTGGCCACCTCCCTGTGCTCGTTTCTGTGTATTCGGCAGAGCTACTATATCTCCCAGACTTGGTATCATGGCCTAATGTAATAGGTGTCCTTGTAGGGACCAGTGGCACAGTCTCCCTGATCACTCCTGCTGGGCACTTGAGGTGTGCCCACGTGTGGGCTGCATAACCTCCTATTGTAGTGTGTCTTGATTACTATTAGCACATCAATGGGAGGGATTTACCCAGGCCAATCGGCTGTAAGGATTGGCTGTGACCACTGACCACCTACTTCCAACCATCTTGGAGAATCAGATGTGTGGGGACCCACAGCACAGAGCAGGACTTACTTCAGCAGGGCTCTAGTGCTCACTGAGACCACCCCTTAAAAGTGTCACTTAGATGTGGTCTAGCTCTAGGACCTCCTGGGAGGTGCAGGCCAGTATCAGCTACCACTTTTGTTCTACTGGGGACCACCTGGAATAAGCCACAAAGCAATGTGCAGATAGCTGCTTCCTGTGCTAGGCTTGGAGGTACCCAGGCAAGGCCAAACTGTGAACCAAGGTCAGATGCTGCTAATGTGGGGCCTAAAGCCACTTAGTGAGAGGTACAGGCTCCCTGAAGCCATATGCTGCTTGGTCAGAGATTATAGGAAAACCTGAAGCATAAGCTGAGAAGAGCTATTCCTATGGTAAAGCCACTGGAAAAAGCTTGGGTAGGCTCAAAAGTTGGTTGGGTGGGGTCTCAGGGAGTCACCAGGGTGGGGCAAACAGTAAGAATCAAGTTGATGAAATTTCAAATCTCAAGTTGACTCCTGTCTGCTGGCTGTATGGGGGAAGTACTCATCAAAGGAACAGTGGCCTCTGCCAGCACTTATGTCTGGGAGAAAGCTGCCTCTCCAGCTCTTGCCCTGATGCTAAACAATTCAGTTTCTCCCCATATGCCTCCATTGTCTTTCAAGCTGTTGTCCCAGTGCTGGCGTTCAGAGGGAATGAGTCTGAGTAAGTCCATGTGTGGACTCTTTAAGAGGAACTGCCTGGGACTCCAGCAGCCTCCCTGTGGCAGCCACAATCCCCACTGGTTTTTCTAGCCCAAAGTGACCGGGACTTCTCTTTCTGGCATGGGAACCCTGGGCTAAGGTGCCTGGTGTGGGTCTGGGACCCCTCGCTCCTCAGAAGAGACTTCTGCAGCTGAGGTATCCCTCCTGATTTTTATCTGCCACATGTGGGTGTGGGACCAGCCCATTCCACCCCTCCATCCCTCCTATCAGTCTTGATGTCCTGCTTCTTGAATTCTCTAGCTGTGGGACTTCCACTCAGCCAGATTCCAGGTGGTCCTTACTGATAGTTGTTCTGTAGTTAAGTTGTAATTTTGATGTGGTTGTGGGAGGAGGCAAGCACCGTCTTGACCTGTGCCGCCGCCATCTTGGCCGGATGTCCAGTATGATGCCAGTTTTACAGTGACAATGGCAACTTAAATCAAGCCCACTTCCCTGTTCTCCTGAGCTCCTGATACTAACTGGCGGCTGTCACATGGGCTGTTAAAGGTTCTGTGTGGTGTCTGACGGGTGCTTCATGCATGTGCACACATGCATGCATGGTGCTGACAAGCGCTTGGTACTTGATACTTTCAAGAGGGACCCCTTGAAAGTCAATGTGTCCTTGTTATGGGATAGATAGCAAAGAATATAATCCTGACTTGGATCCAAAAGCAATAAACCTTTCCTCCCTTTTGTTGTCCCTAATAAAAACCTGCAGAAGGCTGATGCCAAATTCATTATGACTGGACCCACCTCTGCAGTTTTTCAGGACCCTCAGACCTCCCACCTTATAGAAGTTTCGTGAAAACTGGGGTTTCCTCGTGTTCCTGCCCCCAGGCTAAACCCTTCATTTGCTTGAGGCAAAGGGTGTGTGAGGAATTATAAGAGCTAACCAATAAAACAACGATAATAACTTATCCTTATAACTGTAGAAGTTATATAGATGTCTGCCTCTCTGGGGTGGGCAGAGACCTCTTTTAGCTCAGAAACGGTAATGGGATGGGAAAGGGACTGAGAGCAATGCCATGCTGGGAATGTAGGAAGGCAGGTCCTGCCCTGTCTGAAGCAGGATGGTGGCAGGACAGAGCAACTGCCTCAGGTCACAGCTGACCCTCATTCTCGGAATCCAGGGCAACAGCAAGCTTCAGAGCCCAGGATGGTGCATGGGCCATGCTGGAATTGGGCCAGGTAAGGACGGAACATTCTAGACAGTTTGGGGGTTAGACCTAAGACCAGTGAGGTCACCCCATACACGGAGTGGTGTGCCGGGAGCAGCTCTGCTGTCCTTTTCTCTGCACACCGATACTGAAAGATGCTGTAGGGCCAGGACCCCTCACACCAGTTTGCTGCCCAAGAAACATTTATTAAAGGGGAGCCCCAATTAATAACCCACCCCCCCAGCAGGAGATTTAGGGAGCTGGCTGGCATTCCATATTAAGTTGGCTAACAGCATCTGTACTCAAAGTTTATTCCACATGAAATGTTCCTTTAAAATACCCTGAAGCCAAAGCCACATGTGGACCTGCTGTCATGATTTCGGAGAGTAGGCTCCGGGGCTCCACCAGGCATTGCCATGGGCGGCAGCTGGTGCCCAGGCTACAGCCTTGCTCCTCCAGGTGCGGCCCATGGAGCACAGCATTAGCATCTCTAGGAGCCACTGGACATGCAGGCTCCCAGGCCCGCCAGCCCTCTGACTCGGGCCCTGCTGAGCACAAGGTCCTCAAGTGCTTTGTTTGCACATTAGCGCTGACGAGCACCAGCAAGACGCCCTTTAATGGGCCCTAATGGGCCTGGGATTGACGTGGCTGCCAAATGGAGCAGCGGAGTGCCGGGCAGTGATGACCCGGTGGGGGTTGGGCCGCTGCTGAGAGCAAGCTGGGAGCCACTCAAGAAGCTCGCAGAGCGGGGAAGTGTCTGGCTGCTGCTGCATCTGCACAGGTTCACTCCCCCACACTGCCCACCCCACAGGACAGCTCCCAGGGCTTCGGCTGGTCACTGACCAGGTAACTGCCGCTGGTCCAAAACGGGCATCATCCCCACACGCCATGATGGTGTGAATTGAATTGAAAAAGCTCCTGTAGACGCTCATGGCAGACAAAGGTTAATTACTGGCCAGAGCTGTCCAGGAGCAGACGTTAACAATCCTCTTTCTCAGCCCAGGGAGGTTAGGGTCCTGCCCACAGTCACCTCGCTATCCCACCACCCAGGAAGAAGTTTGCTTTGCTTATCATTGTCTTCCTGCGCCAGCCAGGGGAGAAAGAACAAGGGCGGCCAGCAGAGGCGGAGCCTGGAGCGGCCTGGGCTCCTGGGGCCAGCCCACGGAGGAGTGTGGGCCCGGTGGGAGGCGGGCGCTCCTATTTGGAGCCAGGCTGGAGCATCCGCCAGCCCAGCAGCAGGGGCCGGGCGGACACACGCTGGGGCTGCCCCAGGCTGCACAGAGCCAGGCAGGCTTCTCCACAGCCCAGTCACAGAGGAGCGGCCGCAGGAACGAGGTCACGGCCACGGAGGGCGGCTGCACTGAAGAACGAGAAACCAGGTCTCCGGCAGGGTGTCAGAACGAAAGCTTTATTTAATGGTTCATTGTTTCCAGAACATCACTGGCAGCTGGGAGCCAGAATGCAAGGGTGATTTCTGTAACTGAAGAGTAATTAAAATCTGACAGATAATGGAATTGGAACAGTAAAACACTTTAACTATAAATACACGCACAGACATCGCCCAGGCCTAACAGCCACTCGGCGTGCTCCGCGCCCCTGGGCGGAGCTCCGAGCTGCCGAGACCCGGGAGCTGTGGATGTTTCCCGAGAACTTACGTAAAAGCCACACATTACAGACTTAGAAAAATTATCACAAAGCAACTTTTAAAATATTTAACATGTTTATTCTACAAAGAATGAGCACTTCTGAAATATTACAAACAGTGAAATAACTATAGTAGATTATGGATATGTACAACGCACTACTTTGTTTCAAAAACGCAGGAAGATAAAGTTTGTGTGTTAATATATATGTTATTTAGATCTGATGACAATTCAGTATTGCTCTGGTTGGTCCTGCGGTATTGCATGCATGCCCGGGGCACGCCATGGCTTGTCGCTGATGGAGGGCCGGGGGCGGGACAGGGAGCAGGAGCCCGTGTGTTTCCAGAAGCCGGCCGAGCGCTCCAGGCCTTCGGCTTTCTGTGCGTCAAACCCGCCCACCCACACTGAGGCGCATCCTCAGAACCAGCTCCCCATCCCGCGGCCACCACTGCTCCCCTGGGAGAGACCCCGAGACCCCGGCCACAGGGTCCACACTGTCAGTTTCCTGCCCCGAGAGGCACCTCAGGCTGCGTTGGAGCTTCGCTAGCTTCCTGTGACCAGTTTCCATGGTATGGACCCTCACTCCCTGAGCTCTGAGCACTAAAACCACGGCCTGGCCTGGCGCCAGCAGCACTCTGCCGTCAGGAGGACGCTGGCGGGAGGCTCACCCTGGGGCCTGGGACAGGCCAGCGCGGCGACACCAGCTTACTGCCAGCACAGACCCACCCGGGCCCCGGGCCCTCTGGCCAGGACGTCCTGACCCAGAGCCAGATCAAAAACCGACACATTTCTCTAAGAATAGAAACAGGAAACAGGTAGACACAAGTTGAAAGACAACTGTCCTAAAAATCCACCCATTAGCTCTCCCTGACGGCGGTGGACAGTCCGGAGCAGACAGCCAGCAGGGGGCGTCCGTGAGGACACCACGAGGCCTGGCCCCCTCGGCCGCTGACATCGGGCCTCCCACCCACTCCCGGCTCAGGTGGGCGGCCAGCACCTCCCACACACTGACCTTAGGGAGGGGACGGGGAGGGGAGGCATTGGAACAGAGGGTGAGACAATGGCAGGAAGGTCCCCGGAAGGCTGACAGGGTTTGTTGGCATCTGGAGTGGGAGCGCCACTGCGATGGCCTCGGGCCTGCCCCGGAGCAGGTGCCGGGAGAGGGCCGAGGAGGTGCAGCCGCCCCACAGGCAACACCTCTGCCGGCTGCTGCCCATGGCAGGTGGCCAGGGCCACGTCGGCTGCCAGGCGGGCTCAGGAGGACCGCCAAGAGGAGATTCCGGAGTCGGGAACAAAAGGGAGAACTTGGGCTCCGTCAGCGGGAATTTTCGGGAAGCAGAGCCAAACCGGACACTGGACGGCAGAGAATTAGACAGGCGGCCTCGGCCCCACGGCCCGCCCGGGCGCCCGCCGGGCAGGGACCAGCATGGCTTCGATCGGGCTGCAGGGCTAGGGTGCAGGCAGATCATCAGGAGAAGATCATCAGAAGGCGGCGCTTCTGAGGGCACCTGGAGACCGGGTGCTGCCCGAGGCGTTTCCGGAGTGCAGTGCCCAAGGGCAGGAGACAGCGACCACTGCCCTTCAGTGCGGGGGAGCGGGGGGGGGGGCCACTCCCGCCGCGGCCCCTGGAGGGCAGGTGCTCCGCCCCACGGCCTCCCGGCTGCCCGCAGGTCAGGTCCCCGGGCAGAGGACAGCCCCACGGCCAGAACAGGACGCGGAAGACAGCCATTGTCGCTTGTGTTTACAATCTGAGGCTTCGCGGGCGCTAGAGGAGGAAACCTCACGGGGAAACCCTCTGGGTGCCAGAGCAGGGCTCGTAACCGAGGTGCCCGTGCTCACGCCCGCAGCGCTCACAGGCGGGCGTCCGGAACCCGACCGCTGGAGAACAGAAAGCCTCCGCAAGGCGGCCCAGGGGAGGGCACCCCGGGCTCACAGGCCAGCGGAGTGAGCACCTCTGGGGAGGCTGTGGTTCCAATCCAGCTAAAGAACCAGGAGGAAAGCAGCTCTGGCCTGGCTTCTCCCGCTTCCCCTGCCCCGTCCCCCCAGGATGGCACCGCTGCTGAGCGGAGGACAGGCTGGTCTGTGGTGGACCTGCAGCCCGGTGAACATGCTTGGACACGCATGCAGGGCACTCCCTCCCTCGCTCCACTCCTGGCGGCACACACACACACACACACACACCCAGAGGCCACAGAGGCTGCGGGCACTCGGCCCCCTCCCCCGCCGGCACGCGGGTTTTCGCTGGACCGTCTGGCGGCTCCTGGTTCGGACAGGGGCTCATTGTTGGTGGTGTGGATGCCCTCTTGAGGACGACAGGGCAAGTCTCGGTCCAAGTGAGAGTTAACGTGTGGGCATCTTACATGCGGCCTGGCGGGGGGCTTCACGGGGAGAGGGGCGGGAGGGGGCAGGGCGCGGGAGGGCCTCACATGACCACGCACTTGCCCTTGAGCTTCTCTTTCCTCTTCTGCTGCTTGCTCTTCTTGCCGTCGATCTGGAGGCTCACGGTCCTGCGCTTCTCCAGGGTGAGCAGCTCCTGGAAGAGCTCCTTGACGTTGTGGTTGAGCTTGGCCGAGGTCTCCATGAAGGCGCACTTCCAGCGGCGCGCCAGCGCCTCCGCCTCGCCGCTCTCCACCTCGCGGCCCGCGCTCTCATCGCACTTGTTGCCCACCAGCATGATGGGGATGCTCTCCACGTCACCCTTGATCTCGCAGATCTGCTCGTAGATGGGCTTGAGCTCCTCCAGGGACTGGCGGCTGGTGATGGAGTACACGAGGATGAAGGCGTGGCCCTTGGAGATGGACAGGCGCTGCATGGCGGGGAACTGGTGGCTGCCCGTGGTGTCCGTGATCTGCAGCGTGCAGATGCTCTTGTCGCAGCTGATGACCTGCCGGTAGGTGTCCTCCACGGTGGGGATGTAGCTCTCGCGGAAGGTGCCCTTCACGAACCGCAGCACCAGCGAGCTCTTGCCCACGCCGCCCGCCCCGAACACGGCCACGCGGTAGTCGTTGCTCTGCTCCGGCATGTTGCCTGAGGCTGCCTCTCAGCCACAGCGCCTGGCGGGGACAGAGGGAGAGTCAGTGAGAGTCAGTGGGAGGTCACTGGGGTGCCTAACCCTCTGTAGGGGTGTCGAACTCAATCAGAGAAGGGGCCAAAATCTAAAATCCAGCCTAAATCGCGGGCCGAATGGTTTACTGAACAGTCATAAACTGTCATTGTGATGGAAACACAGCGGAGTGCAGTGATGACAGCGCGGTGCGGGCCACATTGCAAGGCCTGGCGGGACGGATTTGGCCCGCGGGCCTTGTGTTTGACACATGTGGAGATGGGGGAGATACAGTTTGCCTTCGCTCTCTCAACATTCAAATTTCATTTAAAAAATCCTGCAGTTCTAAATCCAATAAGTATAGTCAGTCCTCAACTTCTAAAGAGACAGACAGTCTGCCGGGTGGCCAGCTGGGCAGCCTGCTCGTCTGCCCAGGAGAGCTCACAGAGAGATGGCGTTTCACACCCCAACACACACATGTTTAACCTCAAGTTCTGAAAATAAACACCCAATACTCTACTCATAACAAGGGACTTTTTCCAAGCAGGGGAGGGGGCAGTAAGGAGGAAAGGCTATTATCTTCATTCTCCATCCAATTAACTCAGGAAATCCCACCTCCTTCCAGAGCTGGTGTGGCAGTGAGACACTGGGAACACAGAGGGGCCTGGGAGTGCCGGTCCCGGCGGGCAGCACTAGTGGGAGGCGAGGCTGAAATGCCAGCCAGAGCACCGGCCCTGGCCCTCCGCAGACTGCAGGGGGCAGCGGGGCACAGACGGAGCAGTGCAGGTGCCATGCGGGGCCACGACTCAGCTGGCAGCCGTCTGTCGGCAGAAGAGGGGACAGTTAACGAAGCTGGGAGAGAGCTTTCACTCCTCAGCATTCCGACAGCACAGGTGCCTCACGTTTGTGAGTCAGAGGCGCTGAGCGTCACCAAGAGAGGGTATAAACCGCTATAACAGCCGCTACCATGGAGCAGAATGGGGATTGTCTTCATTGCAAACTCCATGCCGATACCTGCCACCTGCCACCCCGCCCTTCCTGGGTGAGAAAGGCCAGCAAACACACCAAGCAGAAAAGGAGGCAGCCCGAGGCTTTGCTTCAGCGCAGTCTACAATCACAGAAAACGTGAAACACGGAGCCATTCCCCAGACACCGCTGTGCTCCCACTTCTCAAACCTTAGGAACGGAGGACAACAGTGACAGCCATTTCAGAGGCAGAGCAGCTACTGAGTGTGGTTCCCACGGAGAGCGTGGCTGCAGCCGGCAGAGGGAGGACATCACAGACGAGGACTGTGCATCCCACACGCGGGCCTCCACGCGGCTCAGACCCCGGGCGTGCTCCCCGCACTTTGGAATCCCAACCTCCTCCACCTCCCTCCCCCGCCCCTCGAGAAGCTAAGAAGCATCAGTGCTGAGAGGAGGCGGGAAGATGCCAGGAAGTTCAGGGGCAGAGAAGCCTGTGAAAGCCTGCCCAGGAGCGTGACTACTCCATGAAATGTCCATAAGGTCCCTGCAGTCACTGCACAAGCACAGACTGCGGGGAGCTGCTCTGCTGGTGACAACGCGGTGGCCTGTGGCTCTGGTGCCCACCCTCTCCGCACCCACCGGGCCCTGGCGTGTGGGCAGAGTGTGCCCCGAACCTCTCGGTCTGCAGCTCACAGCCATTCAGTGTGTGATGACTATTCCCGGCCAACCTAACATGTCTCCATTATTAACTGGCACCCAAGACACAGAAAACAAAGATAGAGCATAAGACAAGAAGCATTTGTAGCTACTGTCATTCATGGATCCAAGAAATATCTATTGAACTTCCTCTAAAGGCAGGGCTCTGGGCCAGCAAACAGCTGTCAGAGCACAGACCTCAGCCAGGGGCTCTGACCTTGAAGAACTTGGGATCAAGTGAAGCAGAAACTCCATGTCACTAAGATTTAATAAATCACATCACGGCGGGGCTGCACAGGAGAGGTTTGGAGGAGCCTACCCAGCCGGGGTAGGGGACCAACTCCCCTAAGCAGTTGGCATGGCAGCAGGAAGAGGCAGGTGAAAGGTGAAAGGTCACTGGGTTTATGAGAGGTCTGGGGCAATAATGTCATCCTCATCTCCAACTCTAACAGTTTTCCCCCAAACCACATTCTCCCACCTCAGAGTCATCATTCTACAAGCATTTATTAAAGAAGAAAAAACCCTCCGCATAATATGCAAACATGGTGCTTACCCGACAGAAGCGCACGGCATAGAAGACAAGCACGGGAGGGTGCGTGATACCCACCGGGCAGGTGCGGGCAGAGGCGTAAACAAAGGCAGGCGGAGAGCCGGGCAGCGCCTGTCCTGTCGCGCCCTCAGGGAAGGTTTCGCAGAGGGCTGGGGGGGTGGGGAGGGAGTGAGGCAATGAGAACACATGTGCCACCAGAGGAGAGACCCCCGGAGTGGAGCGAGAGCAGGGTGAGGGCCAGCACTCTGGAGAACCACGCGGAAGCAAACAGCACTGCAACGGATTAGAACCAGGAGAACAGGGAGAAGGCACGCGGCATGAGGGGAGAGGATCGAATGCCACACCCACCCAGACTAACGAGACAACTTGGCATGCCCTTTACTTGAACTTGCTGCACTTGAGTTGCCTGAGTTGTAAGATGATGGAGTAACATCTCATCATATATATAATTTCAGAGAAGAAGAGAGAACCACCCCAATTTAATAATATAAAAAATTAATCTTTTCTAAAAAAGAAACATCAATGATGATAGAGAATCATGGATTGACTGCCTCCTGCACACCCCCCACTCCCCACCCCACCGGGGATTGAGCCCACAACCATTGACATGTGCTTTGACTAGGAGTCGAACCACAACCTCCTTGTTCATAGGTCGATGCTCAATCACTGAGCCACACCATCAGACGGTAACACCTCATCTTCGCAGAGCTGTGGCATTCAGTGAGACAACACAAGGTCAAACATCCAACACAGCTGCCAGGGTAAAGGGCTCTGGCTATTTTCAGCAAAGACCAGCCAGTAAAGGGTCACAAGGAGCAGTGAGGAGCGTGGGGAAAACTGGAGAGACGATGACAGAATATGAAGGGGCAGATTCTGTCAAGAAGACGTGGAGGGTGTGCAGCTAAAGCAGTGCACAGAGGGAACTTCATAGCTACAAACACTGGCATTAAATGAAAATAAAGGTCTCAAATCAGTAATGCAATCTTCTACCTTATTAGAGAAAAGCAGCAAACTAAACTCAAAGAAAGAAAAAAATAGATTATAGTAAAAATTAGCAAAATAATAAATATAAACACAGGAAGGATGAACTAATAAAACCAGAGAGGTTCTTTAAAAATGTCTACAAAATTATCAAACGTTTTGTTAAACTGACCAAGAAAAAAAAAAAAGGTGAAAAGACTCAAATTATTAAAATCAGGAATGAAAGAGGAGACATTACTACTGACTTTACAGAAATAATAGATTATAAGAGACTCCTATGATTAACTGTATGCCAACAAGTAATATAACTTAGATGAAACAAACTACCAAAGCTGACTCTGGAAGAAATAAAAATATAAATAGACCTGTAACAGGTAAAGATATTAAATTAGTAATCAAAAATTATCCACAAAGAAAAGCCAAGGTCTACAGGGCTCCAGGGGCATTCATTTAAAGGAGAATTGATAGCAGTTCCTCACAAATGCTCTCAGAAAAATGACTGGAAGAAAATACTTCTCACTGTTTCTGAATCTAGCATTACCTGATACCAACACCAGACAAAGATATCACAAGAAAACTACAGACAGTATGTCTTATATTAGTAAAAAAATTTTTTAAAAATCTTATAGATACAAAAATTCTCAGAAAAATACCAGCAAATTAAATTCATCAATGAATAAAAGGATTATACAGCATAAACAAGTAGGATATATACTAGTATGCAAAGTTGTTTTAACATCCAAAAATTAATACAGCACACCTTATATTGATAAGAGACAAAAGACAAAAGCTATGATAGTTTTAGTAGATACAAAAAACTGACAAAATTCAGCACCTAATGGTGAAAAAAAAATGAATAAACCTTAAACCATTTGAGCAAACCAATATGAAAACACAACTGCAGCAACTTGTTGTGAGTAATAAGGAAATAAAAGGTAACTTCCTTAATCAAATAAAGGGCTTATAATTTAAAACCCAGAGCTCAAATAATATGTAACAATATTCTCTCCCTACGATTAGGAAAGATTAGTGTTCACTCTTACAGTTCCCCCTTTTTTAATTGTAATTACAATTTAATACTTGTGTAGACATGAATGGTCATTCTCCCAGAACCAAATAAAGCACCAATCAGAATTATATAAAAGTAATTACAATCAAGAATTTGTTTTTATCTTTTTTGGAGATGAAAAGTATTAAGAAACAAAAGGTTAGACTCTCAAACCTCAAAGGGAAAGTAGGGGAGGGTGGGGGTAAGGGGCAGAGATCAATCAAAGGACTGTGTGCATGCATATGGGCCTGGCCAGTGGCCATGGACAAAGGGGGGTGGGGGCATATTTGGGGAGGGGTTTGGGATGGCAATAGGGGGATGAGGACAATTATGTGATACCATAATCAATAAAATTAAATAATAATAATAATAATTATTATTATAATAAAAAGAAAAGGAGAAAGAAAAAGAAAGAAAATATGAGGAGAGAGCATGACTCTCTACCTAGTAGGGACCCTATGGATTTGAAGGAATGATTAAGCTATATATTATAATAATCTTTTGAGCCTGGCCAGAGTATCTCAGTGGTTGAGCATGGACCTATGAACCAGAAGGTCACCCATGAACCAATAAATACATATATAAGTGGAACAACAAATTGATGTCTCTCTCTCTGTCTCAAATCAATAAATATGAAAATATTGAAATACTGAATATCTTAAATGAATATATATATGAATTAGTTATCTCAAATCTATTTTTTTAGGGCATGGACTCTTAATAACTTGTATCTACTGTAGGATTGAATGAGTTTTAAAAATACAAAGATTAAATAGTTCTGACAGAGTAATTGTTGGAGGTGATAAATATATAGAAATAAATGGATGAATAATTTTCTGAGCCTGAAAAAAAAAAAGAAAGAAAGAAAAAGAAACAAAAGGTTGTAAAGGTAATAAAATTTAATTTTGGTGTATCCTAATAAAATTGCTTAGTATGTTCTATCAATTCCAAATAAGTAAAATAATATAAGAACATATTTTCAATCTTTATAGAATGAAGAGAAAAACACATTAATGATTAAATAGTCTTGGATTTTCTTTACTTCTGAAACATAGTAACCTCCATTTTGGGTAAAAACTGCTGTTTAAAATTTTAACCCTGCTATTCTGGCTTTTATAAACATTTGCTTGCTTAAATAATAGGGGAAAATAAGTCTACTCCCATTCCAGAGAGGCCATAAACTATGGCTCAGACAGAGTTGTCAGTGCTGGCGCCAGGCCAGCCTTGAGATACAGTCTCACGGCCCTGTCCCAGCACCCAGGACCTCTTTCTCAGAAGGTCTGAAGTCTCATTCCAAATTTGGAAAACAAAAAACTAAAAAATATATAAATAGGAAAGACTTCCTCTATTTGGGGCCCAGAATTCCTCTGGGCCCGCTAGCACTAGTGAAATGAAGAAGACTCCAAATAAATTTGGCTTATCAATTAAGGCGTCTTCTGATGTACAGTATAACACTTCTCCCACAGATGAATTCACAAATATAAAAATCAATGTACATTTATATTATAAAGCACAAATCTCCACCACCACAGTCATACGTTTATGTGCAAAGTCGCTGTTGCATGGCTTTGCTATGGAAAACAGAGCACAAGCTCAATGGACAAAGTTGTCTTTGAGGAGCTGTGAGCGACTTATTTCAAATCTGAAGAACAATATTTTGTCGGTAACCTTCCCCAAAACCAAGCCAGGAGAGGATTTCCTTTCTTTTGTTCTCCAGGTGGTCTGCGTCATGCTTAGGGGCCTGAGGAAGCAAGAAGACACACTTCACAAAACAACACAAGTTTGCCATCTGTCCAAGGAAGACGCCTCCTCTGATAGGGGCGGCTTCCTTCCACCATGTTCTACCCACTTTGTATCTTCTAAGTCATCTTTACGACGCTAACCACTGGCTAACGCCCTCCTGTTGTTTCAGGTGCTGCTTGGTTTCCTGTGACAGTTCTGCATCTACGTAATGTCTTTCTTCAGATTTGATGCTCAGAATGACTCTGCATCCTGATTTGGACATGGCTTCACTCAGCCGACCCTTAACCTGAGTAGGTGCATCTAGTTCACACTGAATTCTATCTAGCTGAACACGCAGCTGCTCTTCATCAGCTCGGACGGCATACCCACTCCTGCGCTGAACCTCCTGTTTGATTAGGGCCTGTGGGTTCTGTGGGGAAGGCCCATGAGTTTCCTTGTGTATTGTGCAATGTTGGCCACAGCTGTAGTTTGATCTTCGGTAATTCACCAATATCTTCAGCCATAATATCGAATTCAGGCTGATGCTGCCTGGTCTTGACCCTTCAGCTCTTTGAGACCCACCCTTGGTTCAGGACCTAACTTTTCAGAATCAGGGTTATCCACCGTGGCCTGTTCCCAGAGAATAGGGTCATGGCAACAGGAGGATTCTGTAAAAGCTGTTGGATCTGAGACAGGATTCCAGGGCAGGAGGACTAGGGAAACTGAGACAGGAAAGTTAAAACAAGGCCACACAGGGTGGGCCATTTGCAGCCAGCTTGTAACTAAAAGCCATTTTCTTCCCCAGCCCAGGGCAGAGCAAATGGTTAAGAAAATTAGAGAATGCAGGAAAGAAGGCGGCGGGGGAGGGGTGGGAAAAGGGCAGCTTTCCTTCCTAAGCAGAGAAGCCCGCAGTCTCGGGCTTGAAAAGATAGCGTTGCCAGGTGCCTCTCGTGTGTTAAAAATAAAGGACCTTGACAATGAATTTGTCCCAAAATAGTCGGCAGAGGGGTTTTGAAGCCTGTAGTCCGGAGGGTATTCAATGCCTAGACCCCCACCCATCCTGCCCTTCAGGTTAGCTGAGAGAGTCCACTCATAAGCCAGATGCATAGGTTTGCTTGCTTTGCTTTTTTCAATAAAGATGCATGCTTTAATTGTTTAATAAATTGGCTTTTCACACTGCAGTCAAGGCCTCTTGTGTAAATTCATTTACATGAGAAGACAAGGATGTGACTGCCCGGCCCAGAGCACCCTCTGGGGTCTGTGAGAACAGGCCCCTGTGGAGGCAGGAAAACGTGGATCTGCGGGAGGAAGTTCTCCAGCCAGAGGGAGGGCCACACAACTTGCTGCAGTTCTGTCTCTATATCGGGTTGTTCGACGTGGGCCTCTAGCCTTGTAGCTGGACTCTTCTTGGAGTGCCATTCAGAGAACGCTCAATAGCATAGATGTCAATGTCTGCCTGATCAACTGGCAATGTGTTAACGCCCTCTGCCTTACTGTAAGGGCCTGAATTGTATATTTTAACCGGGTAACTTTATTTAAAAAAAAAAAGTTGTTATACAATTAAACAGTGGGGTGCCTCCTTAGTGTACATTCCCTCCACTGCTTACAAAAGTGCACGTGTTTCCTGTATTTTGGCAATTTGTCTGGATGCAACTAAAATCCCACCTTTAATCATTTCTAAGGGCAAGAAGAAAAAGATTGAACGTGTTTTGGGCGTTTTTATTCTTGAAACTGAAAAAGCCTGGGCCACACAACCAGTTATAAGGAAGTGGGTCGATTTAATGCTGCTGCTTGTTATGCGAGGGAGCCAAAGAGGTCTGCTAGTCTGGGATGCAGCCAGCACTCACCACCCTAAAGACATGAAGACATTTCTTCACGAAAGAAAAATAGATCAGATAATGATTCCCGCAGGAATGACCGCCTACCTGCACACTCTTGATATTGCAATAAACAAGCCATTCAAAGACAATTTGTGCATAGAAATTAATGATTACATTGAAAATAGAATGGAGAGAAATCAGCGTGGAAACTTTGTGAAACCTAAACTGCAAAAAGTTGTGACTTGGGTGAAGAATTCATGGGAGAAAATCACTGACAGTTGCATTGCAAATGCACTGCGAGCAGGCTACCTTGACAAGAAGTACTCATTTAAAGACAGTGCTATTGCTAAACATGAGAGATTTGGTCCACTGATTCTGAAAGAAATGGAGTCACAAGAAATTCACCAGGAAATTCAGGAATTGGATTGTTATGATGATGTTCCAGAAGATGATGACATGATTGTCATTGAATAAATGAGTAAATTCTTGATACTGTAGGATTCACAGTTTGTCTGGTTTGTGTTGACAACTACTGTACTACCGTATACAGGTAATAAATATCCTTTATTTTCATTAAAAAAAAAGTTGTTATTTAAAAAAAAGCACACACACACAAAATAAAAATACCCAGAAGACATCAGGAGGGCAGGAATCCACTGTGTGTGCTGCCATTATCTGCTTCTTCTACAACTGAGTCACTGCCTGCAAGGAGAGGTCCCCAGACCTCGGTGGAGAAGGTGTTACAGGTGACAGCCGGCATTGCTCCTCACAGCCAGGCACCAAGAGAGTCCACGTGTCACCACAGAGATGACAAGCAAACAATGGATACTCATACCATGGAACCAACGTATTCCCACAGGAAGAGGATGCGGTGCAGAGACGAAGCCTATGGACAGCTGGTGAAGCTGACAATGCAGACGCCGGAGGCATGAGAAACATTGTCTCTCTCCTCCATGTGGGTGGTGGCTACAGAGCTGTTCGTGCGGTTGTACAGATTGCTCTGAATAATTTCATTCTTTTTCAATTATGGAAATAAAATACCAAACCTTAAAGTCGTCAGAAACTGGGTCCTCCCGTAGGAATCCCCCTCAGGTCCCAGTAAAAACCCTCTTGTTAGGTGCCGCACAGCAGGAACGGGAAGGAAGGCTTTGCCTTCGGAGGTCGGGCAGGCTGCCACGCAGCAGGTAAGTGGAACGTGGGCTGTGAGGAGAGCGGACGTCATTTCGCACCAGGCTGGAGAGTGATGGGACTGACCAGATGACTAGAAGGACGAGTGTAGATTTCTCCGTAGAGATATCTGGGGGCTAAGGGAGGGGAGGGGCAATCGGAGTCAGGTGACGTAGGTTAGAGGAGTGGAGGAGGTTACCTGCAGAGGCCCGGAGATGCCGGCCCAGCGGAGAGAATCAGGAGAAAGCAGGGCCACCGGGAGCCAGGCTGTGTGAGCAGGATGGTCTTCAGGGAGAGAAGGATGGAGCGAAGACACGGGATGCCTGCTGGGACGGGCACAATCCAGCCCAGCCGCTGTCCGGCCTAAACACTGCGAACAGCCAGTGGGAGTGGTGTCAGGCATGTCTTTAAGAAATAAGATTGTAGCTGAAACCGGTTTGGCTCAGTGGTAGAGCGTCAGTCTGTAGACCAAAAGGTCCCAGGTTCGATTCCGGTCAAGGGCATGTATGTTGGTTGCGGGCACATCCCCGGTAGGGGGTGTGCAGGAGGCAGCTGGTCGATGTTTCTCTCTCATCGACGTTTCTGGCTCTCTATCTCTCTCCCTTCTTCTCTGTAAAAAAATCAATAAAATATATTAAAAATAATAATAAGAAGAAGATTGTAGAATCCTCTTCGATTCACACACACGGGCCCCTCTTTGACAGTCCTCGTCCCCTTTCCAGAAAAAACGAGGCTCTGTTGTCATCTCCTGGTGCTCACTGTGATAATCTTAAAGAATTCATTCACTGCTTTCATGACGGATCTTAATGTCTTTTTATTTTCCAACCACAGCTGGCATACACTGTTGTTAGTTTTAGGTGCACACGTGGTGACAGACGTGTATGATCCATGAGGCGGTCACCCTGGCACTCGATGACTTGACGAGTGACTCTGGGCCACATCTCCCTGCAAATCCGCGTGACCTTCCTCCGCGGCCGCGGTCCCGTCAGGGGCTGTGCTTTTGGTCACTTACCGGCATTTCAGCTTTCCAGATGCAATACTTACAACTCGTTCCACGTTTTAGATCGTCTGCTATGCTTTTCCGCGGGCTGTGTCTGAGCCCATCAGCCCACAGCTCTGGGAGGACTGTGAAGGCTCTTGCTGTGGAGGGAGCCCGGGGGCCGGACCCCCCAGCAGCCTCGCTCAGTGGGGCGGGATTTCTGCGTCAGCAGCATTTAGCTCTTACTATTTTTTTAGCGTTGTTTGTTTTTTGCCTACGTGACACTCAGTTGCCAATTTGTGTACTTTATCACCTTCCTTTCGTCCATTTTGCACTTTCATCAGCCATTACTGGTAAATTCTTCCATATGGCAGGAACATTTCCGAGGCCATGCTCTCACTTGGTTCTTCGGCTCTAAGGATGATGTAAGTTTAACTTCACGATCCAGCGTTGGTGATGGGAAAGCTGCAGTCAGTGCGCCCCCGTCTTTGTAGGACGCTGCGTGTTCCCCTCTCTTTGGGGGAGTCATGGCCCTGTCTCCATTCTGGGACGTTTTGACAGGAAATGTCCAGAGCTGCTTTTCAAGTGCGGGGTCTTTGGGGGTGAGAAAGGGTTAAAACCTTATCCTTTCTGCAGCTTAGAGACATTTTTTTTCTATTTCTAAAAAGTACATCATCCCAATCCCTGTATCTTCCTGGAACTTGTGTCCTATGGTGGGCCCTCTCCCTGGCTGTGCCTTCTGTGGACTCTCCCTATGCTTCCATAGCCTTCCTGTGGTCTGACTTTTCCGTTTCCACAGAAGCACTTCCTTGTTTTAGGAAAGGCGATACAGCACTGGATTTCAACAAGACTGCTACCTGAGGTTTGTTGCTGCTGGCCTTGTGTTCTTATTTATCTGAAGATCTCCGTTCTGTTTGTTTATTGTTCTCTCCACGCTGTTGGTCTCACCCAATGGCCGGATCTCGGCGGCCTCCTGGTTTATGGAGGAGTCAGTCCTCCTCTGGGGAGGCGATGGCTGGCTTCTCTGGTAACGCGCAGCCTGTTCCCCTCACCAGCAGACCCTGCGGACTGTCCCTCCACCCTCTGCTTCCCTTTTCTTGAACTTGTTTGGACTGAACTGTCTCTACAATCACTTGTATGTGAAGCTTCAGCTACACAGACAGATGCACAGGAAGGAGCAAGGAAAAGGTGTGGCCCGCTCATCTCAGCAAAGAGGCACAAAACCTAACAATGTTTGTCCTGGAATGCAGCATTCAAATGAGCTCAGCCCGGGCTCTCCTCGTCATTAAGGCCTGAGTTCCAGGAAAAGGAATTTGACTTCCTGAGTCACAGAAGTCTCCACCCGGGAGCAATTAGATTCTGGCGAGTGACATGAAAGAAGCATCTTAGCTAAACCAAGCTTTGCATCTATTAGATCTGGATTGAGCCCGTTTCCAAAAACAAATAAATAAAATGGAGAACAATGACTGAAAAAGCTCCACTCCTTCAAAGTAAAGCTGGGAAGTCTGACAGTGGCT
The DNA here is from genome assembly GCF_014108245.1 of Pipistrellus kuhlii. Taxonomy (NCBI): domain Eukaryota; kingdom Metazoa; phylum Chordata; class Mammalia; order Chiroptera; family Vespertilionidae; genus Pipistrellus; species Pipistrellus kuhlii. The sequence continues at coordinate 517,112 of NW_023425564.1, read as the reverse complement.
ATCCTCGCTGCCCATCCCCACAGCCCAAGGCAAGGGCTACCCTCAAGGGCACACGCTCATCCACTCCGCGTTTGCTTGCTTCTCTGCAAGACCCTCTTCTGAAATGCATTTGTCTTTATTATAACATTTAAACTTTATTAACTTTAGGCAAACTCCACCCTTACGGCTGGAACTTGAGAGTCTACGTGTGAAACTACGACTACCAGAAGGTAAGTGGGCCCCATAGGTAGAAATAAGGATATTACTAAGCACATCCGTCAGGTGCCCTGAAGGAAACCAAGAAACCGAGCCAGCAGCGCATACTTCTCTAGGCAAGAACAGCTACTTTTACATAATGTTAGAATCTCAATTTAACAAAATTCACTCCAGGTGCCTTCATTGCTGAACCTAAAAAACGAGATGTGTTTCTCAGAGGCAAACACATGCCCGATTGTAAGGAAGTTAGACCTTCACAGCTCGTCTTTCTCCAGAAGCAGAGTGCCCGGCCGGCCTGGCCCAGCAGTTTAGTCAGTCCAGGGTTCCCGGTCAGGGCACAGGCCCGGGCTGTGGCTCAATCCTCAGTGGTGGGACTGCGAGAGGCAGCCGATCTGTGATTCCCTCCCTTCATTGATGTTTCTATCTCTCCCTCTCCTTTCCTCTCTCTGAAATTAATAAAAATCCTTTTTACATTTAAAAATGAAAGCAGCAGCATCCTCTTTTCAGGAACCTGGTCTCCCGTGCGATGGAGAAACCCAGCGAGGCCACGTGAGAGCAGGTGCTGGGCAGGCGCCACCCCGCGCCGGACGGGCAGCCCCCGCGCCAGGCTACAAGAAAGGGCCTCAGGGGCTCAGTGCCAGACTCTAACGTCTGCGCGAATGCAATTCATGGAGAGAAATCGAGCATTTCTTAGGATGCAAGGGGCAGAATAAACGATTCTCTCAGTTTCATTAGCAAAAGGCAAATAAGCCCACAGCTTATGCATAGCAATAAGGTTCCCTGATGCTTGTCTGAAGCGACTCCATTTGGAGAACCATGATGGGCAGGAACCCCAAAGAGCCAGAAAAAAATGCCCTGAAAAACACGTTCAGACTGCCCGGCGCCTGACCGCACGGGGCCCTCTCTGCTTCTGCCCGTTGCCTGCACAAGGGTGAGGGAAATTAAAGGGAAATCATTGCAATGATAAGCAAGGCTACCAGCTAGGTCACAGCACACGTCACCCAGTTTGACCCACGTGTCCAGTGCAGCACAGAGCCCTGCAGGGAAGTAAACACGGGAGGAGGAGGGCGACTGTCACGCAGATGCTGTGCCCAGGAGAATGTGCGAGGTGCCATGCACCACTGCTTCATGCTGCTGCGGACCGCACATCCAACCACGCACTGTGCGCCTGCGCCTGCTGAGTGGACGGCTTCAAGTTTTAGCCAAATGAAAGGCGGCTACTTGGCTAAGGAATACAGACTGGCAAGTGGTGAGAAAGATTCCTTCCAACAATCACCAACTATTTTGTCACTCAACTCTTGGAATCCAAGAACCCATTGCCCAAGCCAAGGTCATGAAGAGTTATCCCTCTGTTTTCTTCTATGAATGAGAAGAAAACACGCTGTCTCCATGTTTGCATATGGCGTAGCAAGGGCCCAGGTGATCCCTTGACGTGGAAATCCAGTTGCCCTGCTTGTTCCCTGAATAGTCCTGACTCTTGTCCGGATCAATTAAGTATAAACGGGCGTGTTGGCTTCTGTGCTCAGTTCCACTCCATTGGTCCCTGTGTCCATCCTGGGCCGTATCTCACCGTGTACTTCCTCCCTCCATAAATCACACAGTAAATCTGTGTGACTGTAACTAACAATAAATGTGAGCACAGTTAGCATCACACTATACAGAATAAGCAACAAGCTGTAATCTGATCTGACAAACTAAATAAATAACTAAACTAGACTTAATCAAAATTAAACACTTTATGCAACGAAGGACATTATCAAGAAAGCTAATTGAGAACCTCCACAATGGGAGAAAATAGATATACATGATAGGGATCTAGTACCTAAGATATATAGAAAACTCTCAGAACTGAATAACAAAAAGAAAAACAAATAAAAAATGAACAAAGAGCTTGAATAGACATTTCTTCAAAAAAGATACACACATGGCCGACACGCCCATTATTAGTCAGTCATCAGGAAACGCTGGTCAATGCCACAGCTCTGCCACCTCACACCCAGTAGGATGGCTACCATTTAAAAACATAAAAACAAACACGAGTGGGAAGAACAATGTCATGGAAGACGTGGAGAAATGCTGGTAGAAATCTCAAACGGTGCAGCCTCTCTGAAAACAGTGAAACAGAATTACCAACATCTACTTCCAGGTGTACTTCCAAAGTGACTTAAACAGTGTGTCAGTGACATGTTCCTATATGATAAAAGGCTACTGTGCAAACTGTTCCCTCAACCAGGAGTCTGACCAGGGGGCAGGGTCAGCCCACCAACTGCCCTCGACTCCTCTCCCTGCCAGCCCAGCCTGCACCAATCTGTGTGCAGGGCCTCTTGTACTGGCATAACTGAAGGGATATTTGCACATTCATGTTCAGAACAGCACTGCTCGCAATAATTAAGAGGTGGGAGCAAGCCAAGTGCCCACCAATTTGGATAAACAAAATGTGGTCTACACGCAATGGAACACTGATCAGCCTTCAAAGGGAAGACAGCTCTGACCAACGCTACGATGCAGACAGCACGTGCACTGAAGTGCACCAGTCACCAAGGACAGATAGGTCTGGGCCACTGCGGTGCGGTCCCGAGAGCAGTAAAAAATAGAGAAGGAGCGCAGAGTGCTGGGTGCCAGGGCTGGGAGGGCGCTATTGCTTCACGGGGACAGCAGTTCGGTTTTGCCTGGTGAAGGTTCTGGAGGTGGAGGGCGGTGACGGCTGCACAAGGTGCTTAAAGCTCGGAACCTGTACACTTTGCAATGAATAAGATATAAATGCTTAGTTCTGTATATTTTGTAAAAATATGTGATTGCAACTAGCAATAAATGTGAGCACAGTTAGCATCACATTATACAGAACAAGCAATGAGCTGTAATCTGATCTGACAAAACCGAAACTATCTAATTTCCTGAAAAGACTAATTGAAATTTGCACCTACATTCACGGTGATGTGAAGCTTAGATTAGCCAGGCATGTACACTCACCGCAGCCCGCGCTGCGCCTGCAGCCGCCGCACGTGGCGAAGCAGAGCAGGGCCTGCGCCGGGCTCAGGCACCGCGTCCGGAGAGCAATGTCTCCGATGCGCCCGCCGGGCGAGGGGGAGAGCGCCGCGGTGCATCCACGCAGCTTTCAAAGGAGGAAAATGAAAAGGAAGGAGATTTTGCTCCGTGCAGCAGCATGGAGGGACCTGGAGAACAAACACATGCTAAGCAAAATTAGCAGCCAGAGAAAGATAAATGTCACATGATTTCACTTTTATGTGGAATGTGATGAATTGAACTGCCAAGCAAATCAGAGGCAGACTCATAGGCAGAGACCATGCAGACAGCATGGTGGGTACGGGGGTGTTGGGGGGACGGGGGGAGATTGAGCACAGAAGAAAGGAGAGAACTCACTGCATGGACAGCAGGAGGCAGAGGGGGCACAGAGGGGTAAATGGTGATGGAAAATAAAAAGTAAAAAGAATGTTAAATATCTCTCTCACAATTTTGATATTGATTACAAGGAGAAATAATAATATGCAATACATTGGGTAATGTCAAACATTTAAATTAACTTTGAGGGTGTCTTTTCACTTTTAAATGCTATTTCTAGAATAGGGGTGTCGAACTCAATCAGAGAAGGGGCCAAAATCTAAAATCCAGCCTAAATCGCGGGCCGAATGGTTTACTGAACAGTCATAAACTGTCATTGTGATGGAAACGCAGTGGAGTGCAGTGATGACAGCGCGGTGCGGGCCACATTGCAAGGCCTGGCGGGATGGATTTGGCCCGCGGGCCTTGTGTTTGACACATGTGTTCTAGAAAATGAAAATGACACGTGACTAATATTGTGTATTTACTGGTCTGCACTGATTTATAACATAAAAACAAACCTCCAGCTGACACCGGTTTGGCTCAATGGATAGAGCATCGGCCTGTGGTCTGGAGGGTCCCGGGTTCGATTCTAGTCAAGGGCATGTACCTTGGTTGTGGGCACATCCCCAGTAGGAGGTGTGCAAAAGACAGCTGATCAATGATTCTCTCACATCGATGTTTCTGGCTCTCTATCCCTCACCCTTCCTCTCTTTAAAAAATCAATTAAATATATATTTTTTTAAAAAAATGAAAAACCTCCAGGCTTTTTTAGCAAAATTTAACAGCATATCATATTTAATCTAATATATTACAAAACTTAATTAAACTTGATTTTTTTAAATGCTTAAATCCTCTTCTTATTGACAATGCAAGGCAAGAAGCCACAAACCACCGAAAAAGACTTATTTTCCTGCTGTGGTAAAATATAGAAAGTAAAACAGCGAATGGCAGGGTGATGACTGAAATGCATACCTTCCTCTGAATGGATATGGAAATCAGTAGAAAACAGTGCTGAGGGTTCGAGCAAAGCTGTATGACAGGTCTCACGGGCAGAGGTCGGCTAACAGTTGAGCAAAAGTGCGAGTGAGTCAAACCACTGTCATTTGCTGGCGTGACTCCCTCCGTAACAACAGGCTCTGGCGCCGCTGGCCGTGGGTGCGTGGGCGCTGGCACTTCCTCCCTCCGCCTCCGGGGATCCGTGCCCGAGGGAAGGACTCATGCGCCCGCCCGTCAGGGCACTGACCCACCCAGATGAGCACGGCGAGCTCGCTGACCTGCTTCCTCTGCTGCCCAGCTCGCCGCTGCGAGACCGAGGAGACCGCGGCAGGGAAGATACGTGTGCTCTGAAAGGCCCAGGGAACAGTTCTGGAAAATCTGCGTACGAAAACCACTCACAGCAGCAGGGCAGGCCAAGGGAAACAAATGGCAGAAGGACGTGTGGCACACGCCAGGCAGAGGAGGAGCTGAGCATCACTGACCGCCTTGCGGCAGCCACACCGGCAGCAGAGTGCGGGCCGCTGGGCACCGGCCTGGGCGGTCCACCTGCTTCTGTTCGGAGGAAAGCCCAGGACAGGCAGGCTCGTTACGGCCTGGATAGGAGCAACACAAACAATTCTACCCATTGCTGGCTCACTCGTTACCTGTGACAAGGAAAATATGTGCTCAGAACTAAAGGGCACGAGGGGTGTGTGTGGGTGTTTTTTATAAAAAAGCAACTGTTCTGAATGCATTTCCGGAGTCTGTGTGGCAGGTGGCTTTAGTAGTTTGCCATCTAGCAGGAATTTTTCAAAAACAAGCACCTTTCCTCCGGCCCTGGATGTAAAGGCGGCGTTTAAATGTGAGCGGGGACATGGTCTGCTCTGGAAAGACAGCTGCTTACGGAGAAAGCATTTTGAAAAAAATATGCATAAAAATTCTTCCACCATGACTTTTCCAGAAGCAAAGCAAAGGCTTTCCTATCTGATCTGCACAACTAAGCTTGAGAGTCGATTCTTTTTCATTGTAAAGGTCTCCCACTAAAGGGTCTCACCGGATGGGTACGTTGGCAAACACATCTATGCCATTTCCTTCAGTTCCCTTCCCAGTGACCGGGCCTCAGGCGGCAGGAGGCCAGGGCCTCGCCAGAGAGAGGCCATTCCGGCAGAGCTGGAGCGACGTGTGAAGCTGGTGCGGGTTACGGGGGGACGGAGGGTGGTAAGGGTGGTGGGGGGAGAAGACCCAGGGGCAAGCACTCCTGTGGTTGCTCTAGGAACACGGAGGCTCCGAGTGCAGCAGGAAGAGCGATGAGGCAGAGGTGCCATGGCAGGGGCAGCGGGGGCGTGGGGAGGCGCTCTCACTGAGGAGGAGGAGGGCCACGGTTCTGAGGGGAGGAGGGCGGGCTGACACTTGCTGCGCTGGGGCCTCCCGAGGACTCAGAGGGACAGGAGTGGGGGCAGTGGACCCCTCAGGAGGGCCGGCGGTGGGGTGTCGGCAGGAAAGGTGGGGATGCCACTGCCCCCGGTTCGCTCAGGCAGACAGCCAAACACCTCGTCCTTGGTTCGCTCCCCTCCCTGCCAAACTCGCCACCAGTGATGTCACCTGGTTCCATGGCTTTGGTATCAACCATATGCCCATGGCCATCTGCCAGGCGTGCCCACGGCCAGGCCTCTGGCCCGAAGTGCGGGCGCTCAGGGCCGTCCTCTCCTGGTGCTGCCACTCATGTGCCATGGAGACACCCCAAGGCAACGCGAGCAATGCTGAGCTCCCCTCCTCTCTCAGCCCGGCAGCCTCCACCCAGGCCACCTGCACCGCGGAGTCCTCTCGAGTCCCTCTTGTTTTCTCTCCCTCACATCCAACCCACCAGCCACGTGGGCAAGCGATATCTTCAAAACGCGTCCAGACCGAACCCCTAACCCCTAACCGTAACCGCCTCCCTGGTTCCCGGGCTCCTGGACGCCCGCGCCTCTTCCCCGACTTTTTATTTTCCATCACCATTTACCCATCTGTGCCCCCTCTTCCTCCCCAGACATAAGATGGGGTCCCAGAGGCTGGCTCAGAGGATGCTGTTAGGGGAAATCACTGTTCGAGGTGATTTAGAGGTTGGGTACCAGGTGAACTAGAAAAGGCTGATGCTGGTGGCCAGCATCCCATCCAGAATCAATGTGAAACTATGAGATAGCAGCCCCAAGCCAGGCTGTGAAGGGGAAGGAGAAACCCAGACAGTGAGCAAGAGGAACCACCGGTTCTGGTCAGATAGCATGGCAGGCGCCTAGGAACACTGACCACCACGCAAGTGTCCAGAGGTCCTGTACAAGCCTGACCTCGAAACCCCTCTGATTTAGGGGTTAGCAGCCCCATTTTACAGATAAAGGAACTGAGACTCTAGCTCAGGCCTGGGAACATCCCGCCCTCAGGCCACATAATGTGAAATCATTTGGTCTGGTCCTATATTAGGGGAGACTTAATTAAATGTGTGACTAAACATAGCAGGCTAATTTTTAAGTTGATACTTATGTAGACCAGTGAATCTACACTGCTAAAAGAGAAAGATGCGAATTAAGAGAAAGATGCAAATTGGCCATACCTTTGCGACACCCACCAGCCAATCAGGAATGAGTATGCAAATTAACCCAACAAAGCTGGCAGGTTATATTGCATACAAAGGCACTGAGGGGCCAGAGGAGGGACGCTTGCGTCATTGCCATGGTGATGATGCAGAGGTTCCACACTGCCCCAGCTGCTCCGGGCCTCTGGGCATCATGGTAAGGCAAATAGGCAGCTCCAGGCTGGAGCCAAGGCAGAAAGGAAGCTCCAGACAAAGCGAAGGTGGTGCTGGCAGCCAGGGGAAGGAAGGCCCATTCTTGCATGAATCTTCGTGCATCGAGCCTTTAGTGATGTTATAAATATCCGAACGGCCCTGGGCAGAAAAAGGGTTCCCCACCCCCGGTCTAGATGGTTAAGTAGCAGCACATTGCTCAGCTCTTAAGGGGCCGCACCTGCACTTCTACTGAAGGTTAGCAGATCCTGGGCAAGCTCAGCCGATCCCAGTTCCTAACAGCTGAACAAGGAGCTCCGGCCTCCACAATGCTGAGAAGTTTTCTTTACACCAACATGTCCTATTACCAAGCAACTTTCAGAGTGTCTACAATTTACCTTTAAAATGTAATAGTGATATTAGGCAGCTGATAATGGGTGACTGTGTATGTTTTCTGATTCATCAAAAAGCCATAGGTGCCTTTAAAAAAGCTGAACTCTGAGCCATCGTAACACACACCTGGAAACATGGGATAAACTAATGCCCTGGCTATTTAAACAGTGTTTCCACCTAACCCTGATGCCAGGCTGAGCAGCCAGGGCCCCGGCTGCAGTGCCAGAGGCAGAGTCGAGGTGGCTCTGTGATCTTCGCGTGTCCCAGAAGGCATGAAAATGGTTAGGATTCACATACCTTTCACTGTTCAGTGAAAATAAAGACTCAAAGTTCCTCACGTACAATTTCTCACTAGTGATGTTCTGAACGAGCACAGATCCTACAATTTAGGTGTTAGAGGCAGCGGCTGTCTCTGGGCCGTAGGGCAAGATCCCGGGCCCCAAACAGGGTCCGTGTTTCTATAATGGAAGTGGGAAGACTTCATGGAATTTGGAATTGACCTAAAGGATAATCTTTTGAGAAAAAGTCTCAGAATGTTCATGTAAGAATGAAAACAGTACAAAACAATTACCAATGCAAAAATCCACATTTCATATACCTTTCCGATGCATTGACTTGACTGAGCTCACTTTTCACATAAACTCACAGCAGCGACTAATGTGATTTGTTTCAATTGCCAGTAATAGTCAAGAGCACAAATCAGATGGAAAGGAAGGTGGGTAAGGAGACATTGAGCATGTAAGCCACAGGTGAGTGGAAGCAGGTGCTAACAAAACCGTGCCAGGTCAACGAGAGAGAGAGAGAGAGAGAGAGAGAGAGAGAGAGAGAGAGAGAGAGAGAAGCACTGCCTCCCAGTGTTCCCTGCAGACCTGTCCACGTTGCCAGCGGAAGCGCACCCCGTGCTTTGTAACTCTGCTACGACTGCATCCCTTACCAACCGGTTTCTCACCGAATGCTTTTTTGCTCAGTGAACAGCCTTAAACAAAACATCTCATCTTGGTTTTTCAGACTATGTGTAGAATATACTCTTATAAGTGGAACTGCTGGGTCAAAGGGTGTGTGCATTTTAACGATGGTAAAGATTGCCAACTGTCCCAGAAAATCGGCACCATTGTGCGCTCAATGTGTCTGAGTGCTGGCTTCTTATACCTTTCCTAGTCCAGTGTCTTAGCAAATGCTTTACTCCTCTCCAGTGGGAAAAGAAATCCGTTTCCCATTATTGATCTAATTGCAGCTGTTTAGTTTGTAGGACACGGAGCATCTTTCCATGGGAAAGCGTTGTGTTTGTGTGCTGAGGCCTGGTGCTCTTGCTCTCAGCTCCTCTCAGCTTGCGCAGATGGCCTTGCCCAGGGCGGAGGCGGCAGTATGTGACTCCCTCTCTGTGGCTGGAGCCCGCACCCCGGGATTAACACGCTCATCGTGTGATTCAGACACTCACAGAAGCTGAGCCCCACCGTGTTCAGGAAAGTAGCCTCATCAAAAAGATGTGGCTAATATTCCTTCCCAGCTGTCATTTGTCTCATGATGATGCTGTTTATTTTTTCTGGACAGAAATTTAAAATTTCTATGCAGTCAAATTTAACAAACTTCTCCCATTTAGTATCCCAGTTTGGGATCATCTTTAGAAAATTGTTTTCTCCTCTGAGATTATTAAAAATTCTCCTGTTTCCATTTTCATTCTTTATGTTTAATTATTTGCTAGCCTAATCTGATTTATTTCTGCATGTTGAAATTGTTGGTATATTTGTACAAATTTAAACATTGAAAAGATGGAAGAACTAAACAGGAGATGCAGTGTCATCTGCAAACCCACCTGAGAGAATAAAAAATATACTGACACCGGTTGTTGTGATTCCTGGGAAATTTAGGTGCTTTTCCAAATCTAGGTCGCCAGTCGTTTCTAGCATTCAGCCGCCCCTCCTTTGCTGGCGGACCTCACTAAGACAGCGATGTCCGTTAGCATTCTGAGGTCCCTCATTCTTGTGGTCAAGAACCCAATGAAGACCAAAGGGGCTGGAAAGAGGAGCGCTCGTTCTGTCAGCCAGGCACCCTGCCAGGCCAGGAGCAGTGGCCAGAGGGGCGGCCGGGATGGACTGAGAAGAGGAGGCTAGGTGCACACAAAAGGAACATGCCGCCACCTGGCTGCCGGGTCCACGGAGGACTGAGAGCGCCTGGCTGTGGTCCAGTCCCCAGACCGGGACACGCTCCTTTCCCCCTTCTTAGTCCCATTTGAGGATAAACTCCAAACTCGGAAGTCACAGGTAGATACATTAAACACCGCCAAAAATAAACTTACACAAGATCTCACATTGCTCTAAAGTGTGACCGTGGCCCTTGTATTTCCTGTTGTCAGTAAACAGACTGAAAGATGCCATCGAAGGAGAGCTGCCCTCCGAGGACTCCTCACCCAGCTGTGGGGAGGGTGGGCCCCGCTTCAGAGGTGAAGGGAGGAGAAAGTGAGAGGGGACTGGTGTGCATGTGCCATGTGTGCCCGTGAGCACTAAGGCCTGCTACAAAGTATCTTCTCTTTCTCAGAAAAACAATCACTTTCCAAACATGAATCAGCTTCAGAAAACACTGCACAAACTAAGTGCCGGTCCCTCCACCTCCGGCAGCACGGAGGAGGCGCCCGGCTGAGACAGCACCGCCACGAGGCGGGCGTCCCTCCGTGTTTCAGGAGTAGTATTCCCGGTCGGTCATACCGCATTCGCATGTCACCAGCTTCATCTAATGGTGGACACACACAGACACAAACATCAAAAGTGTGGAAACACGCCTCACAGCGAAGGATACGACCCTAAGCTCCGAAGGCTGTGGCTGCTCCCAGGGGCTGCGGCTGAGGGCCCAGGAGAGGGATGGACACAGCCACACCGGCTGGCCCCTATGAGACCGGGTCTCCCTGCTGACACTGAGATCAGGGACTGGCCCGAAGCAAACTAGTCCCTCAGCACGAGGGCCCTGCACACAGAGGCCTGCCCCTGCTTCCGCACAGCAGACCACAGCTGCCCGCAACGCCCCGTCCACCAGTCTGTCCACTGGTTACAGTCTGTACAACCAGGGATGAACCTGACCAACCGTCTTGTTTACTGATAAAGAAGTAAATAAAAAGTTCAAGATCATACTATTAGAGCAATTTGAGATTGTATGTAAATTTACTTTTGATGGTGTTCAATTGGTTTAATGTAATGACCCTTAATATTTCAGCTTTTAAATTGTTTTGTCAAAAGGTTAAAAATCTATAGCTGTGCTGGCCAATACACTGGCCACTAGTCATGTGGGTTACTGAACTCTTGAAATGTGGCTAATCAAAATTGAGATATTCTGTAAGACTTAGCATGAAAAATGTATATATCTTATTAGTACTTGGTATCTTCCTATATAATAAAGAGGTAATATGCAAATTGACCATCACTCCAACACACAAGATAGCCACCCCCATGTGGACACAAGATGGCCAACACAAGGTGGCTGGCAGGGGAGGGCAGTTGTGGACAATCAGGCCACCAGGGGAGGGCAGTTGGGGGGACCAGGCCTACAAGGGGGGCAGTTTGGAGGGCCTAGGCCTGCAGGGGAGGACAGTTAGAGGCAATAAGGCTGGCAGGGGAGCAGTTGTCAATCAGGCTGGCAGGGGAGTGGTTAGGGGATGATCAGACTGGCAGGTGGAAGTGGTTAGGGGCAAGCAGGCAGGCAGGCGAGCAGTTGAGAGCCAGCAGTCCTGGGTTGTGAGGGGGATATCTGAATGCCGGTTTAGACCCAATCAGTCGAACATCCTCTGAGGGGTCTCAGATTGAAAAGGGTGCAGACTGGTCTGAGAGACAACTCCTCTCCCCCGTGAATGCACGAATTTTGTGATTATATCTTTACACAGTCATTTTTTATATATTGGGTTAAAGAAAACATATAAAAATTAATTTTACTTGTCTAATGTGACTACTGGGACATTTAAATTACGTGTGTTGTTCACACATTCTATTTCTCTTGGAGATACTAACTTATGGGAAAAGACTTAACTGCACTGAGCAAGAGCAGCAAGGAATCTTTCTTTCCTGAACTGGCCAGTGGCAAGAGCAGAGGAGGAGGGAATGGGAGGCATTTGCTCTGAGCCTTTACCTCATCAACAAAGGAGACACTTGCAAACCACATAATAAAAACTAGAATTGTTTGAAATCAATTAAAAAATAAAGTCAATACTTACATATGTGCATGCCTACATTTACCTTGCTAGAGAACATTAGGAATTGTGACAATATGACAACTATCATCTTCCCTTTTGATGAAAAGCAGCTATTTTCCACGAAAAATCATAACCAAAAATAACTAATGTCCTAGAAATCAGTTCAGTTTTTAAAGAGACATCTGCCCATTGCAAATACACACACCAGACAGAGAGATGGGTAAGTCCATAGACAGAGCACAGGTGCATAGACAGATGACGGAGACCCAGCCCATCGTAAACGTGAGCATGGGCGCAGCGCTTATCGGAATTGGAAGTTACAGATGGGCACCGGATGCTTTTTTAACTTAAAACAGCTGACAAGCCGCCATCTCGCCGCAGACAACCAAATGTTCCTCTCTGTAACCAAGAAATTCTTATAGTGCGAAAGTTTACTCTATTTATTTTGGGGGTAAATGATTATTTTTGTCTAAATCAATAGGTTAATTTCCAACATACTAATTTACCAACTATGGCCACAAAATCAGAAGAATGTACACTGTTTTTATTTTCTCGGATTCACTCTCCTTTTAAGAAAAGAACCTCCATTTTTTGCAATTTGATTTCTCAGTGAGCTGTCAAGCCTCAGCGCCGGGGCAGCGTCCAGCCTGGACACTCGGCTCCGGGTGTGCACACGTGACGTCCGTGAGGAGGCCCGCGCACCACTGCCCACGCCGAGGGCGCCGGCCACCGGCACGGCTCAGAGGGATGCCACAGCGGGCACTGCCGGAGGTGGCCTCTGTATCTTTTCTTAGTAACAACTCTATCGAGGCTCTGAGAAAGAAAGATTCTGGAGGCTTCTAGTCACCATGCACATAGTCCTGCAGAGAGGACTGAGGCTCACCAGCGAGGCTGAGCCCTGTGCTCCCCCCTTTCAGGCCGGACCGCTGTCCCCACCACACATGAGGGCGGTCGGATGGGATGAAGGGCCTCCTGGCCTGCGAGCTTCTAGTCCTGTAAGATGGGCTGTGGGCCTCCGCTGCCCACTGACAGAATCATTGATAATGTGCAATTTCAGACAACAACCGACAGAACAGCATCACCCCACAGATCTGGTCAGTTTTTTCTAATGTTATTCTCCCTTCCCCTCCTTCTTCCCCACCCCCTCTTAGAAGCCAAGAGCGTGGAGCAAAGTGCACTTGATTGATCTGGAATGTGCATGCTTGGTCCTGGACTGTTATCTATTCTAGAGCATCTTCATGAAAATTTTAAAAGTTTTCAGCTCCACGCAGAAGGGACTTCCTGTGCTCTCTCCACCTTCCCTGGGGCACGGGCTGTTCACAGGCTGACAGGGACGCACAATGCGGATTCCTAAGGAGGGAGCTGAGCACCCTGAGGGGTCCCACCTAGGTGCTCTGGCACCTCAATGGGTGGAACCACTTGTCCACTGAGCTCCCCATTCAAGTCTCTCCAGCCCCACAGAATGGGAACTGGAGTTTTAAAGGGGAAGCAGCATTTTCCGGGGTCTCAGGCCTGCTCCCACCCGGAGAAGCCCGAGATGCTCTGCAAGGAGCCTGAGAGCTGGGAGCTGAGCTGGGAGCTGGGAGCTGGGCTGGGAGCTGGGAGCTGGGAGCTGAGCTGGGAGCTGGGAGTTGGGAGCTGAGCTGGGAGCTGGGGGCTGGGAGCTGGGAATTGGGAGCTGAGCTGGGAGCTGGGAGCTGAGCTGAGCTGGGAGCTGGGAGCTGGGAGCTGGGAGCTGAGCTGGGAGCTGGGAGCTGGGAGCTGGGAGCTGGGAGCTGGGGGCTGGGGGCTAGCTGGGAGCTGGGAGCGGAGCTGGGAGCTGGGAGCTGAACTGAGCTGGGAGCTGGGAGCTGGGAGCTGAGCTGAGAGCTGGGCTGGGAGCTAGGAGCGGAGCTGGGAGCTGGGCTGGGAGCTGGGCTGGGAACTGGGAGCTGAGCTGGGAGCTGGGAGCTGGGTTGGGAGCTGGGAGCTGGGAGCTGGGAATTGGGAGCTGAGCTGGGAGCTGGGAGCTGAGCTGAGCTGGGAGATGGGAGCTGGGAGCTGGGAGCTGAGCTGGGAGCTGGGAGCTGGGAGCTGGGAGCTGGGAGCTGGGGGCTGGGGGCTGGGGGCTGGGGGCTGGGAGCTAGCTGGGAGCTGGGAGCGGAGCTGGGAGCTGGGAGCTGGGAGCTGGGAGCTGGGAGCTGGGAGCTGAGCTGAGAGCTGGGCTGGGAGCTAGGAGCGGAGCTGGGAGCTGGGCTGGGAGCTGGGAGCTGGGCTGGGAACTGGGAGCTGAGCTGGGAGCTGGGAGCTGGGTTGGGAGCTGGGAGCTGGGAGCTGGGAGCTGAGCTGGGAGCTGGGAGCTGGGTTGGGAGCTGGGAGCTGGGAGCTGGGAGCTGGGAGCTGGGAGCTGGGCTGGGAGCTGGGAGCTGGGAGCTGGGAGCTGAGTGGGGAGCCTGGCGCTGGGCTCAGAGAGCAGCTGTGGCATCTTGGGGGACCACAGCCGGAGGTTGGAGGCTGCACCTGGAGTGCATTCTGCTCCTGGGACCGGCGGGCAGCGGGGGGACCAGGGCCAGCGGGGGGACGGGCAGCGGGGACAGCAGCGGGGGGCTCCCCAGGAGAGAACGCACAGGCGGGCAGCGGGGGGGGACGGCGGGCAGCGGGGGAGACAGCGGGCAGCGGGGGGACCTGGGCCAGCGGGGGCACAGGCGGGGGCACAGGCGGGGGGCTCCCCGGGAGTGGCCGCACAGCCACGCCGCCGAACCCGGAGGCTGCGGCCGGGAGAGAGCGCGACCCCGCGGCCACCAGCCCGCTTCTCCCACAGGGACCACGTCCTCCGGGGGCTGGATAGACCCCTAATCACTGCGTCCCCAGAGCCCGGCCGGCTTTCCCCCACACCAGCTCCGGCTGGGGAGAAATCCCAGAAACCGCAGGGTTTTAAAGAACGTGTTTAAACCGGGTATCAGAGCGCTCTCGCCGAGGGCGCCGGCCCCTCCGCCCGGGTCCGCTGACCCGCCCCGGGCCACCCCCCGAGGCCCGGGCCACCCCGAGCCCCGCCGCGGGAGCCCTTACCTGACCAGCGGGTGCTCCCTCCGCTGCTCCGCTCGCCTCCCCGGCAGCTCCGCGACCGGCTCCTGCGATCCGCTCCTCGGGGCGGGCGGGCCTCCGCCCCCGCAGCCGTGACGCGGGTCAGCCGCTCCGGCTCCTCTCCGCGCCCCGCGCCCCGGCGCCGCCCACCAGCGGCGGTCCCGCCCCGCCCGGCCTCCTCCCCCGCGATCCCGGTGCTGCGCCCGGTCCCGGTGCTGCCAGGCCGGTCCCGGTGCTGCCAGGCCGGTGTGGTCAATGGCGCAGGCTCCCTCCAGAGGCTCCCCGGCGCCGCCTGCCGCCCGCCGCTGGGATGGCGGCGGGGCTGGCTCCTCCGGGTCTCAATGGATTAAACGCTTTCAGTGACAGTGAGTGACAGTGAGCCAGGTGATCTGCTTTAGGCGGTTCCAGTTCCCGACCGTCATCACCATCACCCAGCGGCCTCTCCTCCCTCCCGGCCACACCGGACCGCGAAGCCCTTCCTCCCGGCCCGCCGGGCACCGGACACCGGGCACCGGGCACCGGACACCGGGCCGCGGTGCAATGGGCGTTGTAGCTGTACCGGAGGGAGTGACAGCCACTGGCCCTCCGGCCTGAATCCCCCTCTCCCTGAGCAGTCTCACATGGCTGTTTCAAGGAAATAACCGCGTTTATTTTCTGACATTGGTAAACAATTTTGTCCAAGAAGTATTGGTCAAAAACAGGTGAATCAGCAAGAAATGAGATTTATGACTAACAGTTCTGTGCCGGCATTTTAAAGATGCTTGCCTGAAACGCTGATCCGTAAATGTAAACGACGGGTTTGAGGAAATATTTCCTCTGTGTTACAACTTGTTATTTTTAATACTACCAAATTTGCTAAGGGTTGAGCAATATTTAACATTTTATTGATTTTATATTAGACTTAGCTCATCAAAGCCCATTTACCTGTTCTAAAACTGTTATTTGGATTTCTGTATCATTACAAATAGCATTGTCCTTTGATGTTAATTTCCAAAGTGCATTTCTGCCCTGTTACCCGGAGGAAATGCTTGTCTTTGAAATCTAACTCCGGGAGCTAGTAACCAGGAGCTTTATGTTGCTACTGACTCACCAGTGCTGGCTGGCGGCTGGGGCCTCGGGAGGAAAAGAGGTCACCGTCTGTCTGTCCTCTGAGACCACCAGCAGCGAAGCCATGGATGCTGCCGGAAGCAGGGGCCTCTCTTGCCCATCTCTTCCTCTCCGGGGTGGCATGGCCCTGGGAAAGCGTCCAGAGCAGGGTCTGCACACGGGGAAGGCTCCGGGCTCCCTGCCGTCATTTCTGGACTCTGAAAGCGCCGTCCAGACTAACAAATCAGGATGTTTATCGTGACAACCCAAAACATAGGTTATCCAGTTAAATGACCAAGTGGAGGTTGAGGACTAACCAGAGAAGGGTGAAAAGCTTCAAGAGCTAAAAGTATTGAGCTGGGGGATGGGAAGGAGCTGGGAGGAGCGGGGAGAGGGAGAATGGAGATATCTATAATACGATCAACAATAAAAATATGTTAAATGTTCAACAACATAAAAAGTAATGAACACATCGAAGGCAAAAAGCCAGGTCTAGCCCAGATCTAGGAGGGAGCAAGAACCTGGAGAGGGAGAAGGGCACCAGTTCGATTCTGCAAATTACACGTTGCGGGAGAAGCCTGCGTTTTGCCACATATGAGTATTTGTTCTAGAAAGAGAAGCAGGGCCTAGGGCCCGTTTACAGGAGCGATGGACTGAGCGGTCTGCCTGCCTCCCCCAGCCCTGACTGCATCGGCCAAAGGAGCAGAGTGCTCCCGGGACCGCATCGTCAGGTGAGTGAGTAAGACATGCCGAGGACTGCCGGGTGAGACGCTCCAGGCCAGTCTCACACTCTGCCCTGATGCAGAACCACCGGCCGGCTTGTCACACTCCGGCCGAGGTCCTGCTGAGGCTGCCGCAGTGGCACTGAGCTGGCCACCGGGTGCAGACTGGCTCCTGGGCTAACGTGAGCGGGGAGGGGGCACAGCATTCCTGTATATTCCAAAGCAGATTGCACCGGACTCAGCCAGTCCGGCGTCCTTCATTCCGAAGAGGCTGTGTCCTTCTCAGACTCACACATGTGCCCACAATCTTGCGGGGAGACCATAAAAGGAGCCTCTCACCTGCTCCTTTGCTCTCATGACCTGCAAGCTTACACGTGGTCTTTGTTCACCTCTTGGGTGAACCCCATCACTCTCTCTCTCCCTCAAGCCAGAGCCGGTCTGAGGGTCAGAGGGCCCTTTGTACAAAGAACTCTCTTGGGACAGACACTGCCCCTCCAGGTCAGCCGGGTGAGAGGGCACCTGCGGAACCCGCCCCTCTCTCACCCTCTGCTGGTCACCCTGAGTGTTACACAAGGGCATCACCAAGCACCCAGCCCTGCTCCTCCCAGGTCCGCATGGTCCATGTGAGAGCCAGCAGCTCCACTTGGGCTGGGGACGGCCCACAGGCCCAGAGCCGCAAACACCACCCAGGGAGGGGCAGAGGGACCTCCCACCTCCAGGCAGGAGTGGAGGAAGCAGGAGAGCCCTGCCCGGCTGCTGAGCCGGTAGATGCCCAGGAAAAACACCCGGGGCCCAGCTCCTCCGGCCTCACTGTCGCCCTTTTGTCCTGTTTCCTCTGAGACAGGAGTGTGGGCACCGGCAGGTTCGGCACCTCCTGGATGGTCGTTAGAAATGCAAACCTCATCGCACTGGGATTTGTATAATCAGAAACTCAAGGAGGGACTCAGCAACTGGGATTTATATAATCAGAAACTCAAGGAGGGACTCAGCAAGCTGTGTTTTAGCAAAAATCTAGGTGATGCTAAGGAGCTCAAGACCCCCTGCATTGAAGTTAGTTTCTTAAGATTCATTTTTAACAAATGCATGTCACCATATCTCCCTAGAGATTAGTGCAAGGCTGTGCCATCTTAAAAATGTGCTCAAGGGAGGGTGAACCAGATGCTTCTCATCCTTAGTACTTGTCTATTCAATCAAATTCTTAGAGTTATCACATCCGAGGGTGAGGGACACCCCATTTCCCAGTAGTCTTGTCAGCAGGATGTCCAGGACTGGCCATGTTCTGCTTCCCACCTCTGCCTTCTCTCCATGGAGCTACTCTAGCCTAATTGCTGGGTGGCCAGACCCTCCAGACTAAGATCTTGGCCCTGAAATGCAAGAAGCTTTCACATCTGCTGGGAGAAAAGAAAGCCCAGGCCCCGGGCAGAAGGGCCCCCGCAAAAAGGAAGAAGAAAATGCAGTCTGTCTTTGGGTTTTGTTCCCGAGCTCACTGGCCTCACATCAGAGCTCTGAGGTTCGGTGGGCGTTCGGAGATGCCCAGCCAGCGAGCAGCACCAGGCCCGCCCACTGGGTGCCATCCCCAGGCCCTCTGAGCACCTGCTAAGAGCCTTCAGCAGCAACGCCGCGGCCACTGGGCGCGGGACTCAGCCCACGCGTGTCCGTGTGCAGCGCTCCCCGCACCACCTCAGTAGCCGAGGACGACTGGTAGAGAATGGCATCAGACTGACGTGAGTGAAGACTCTGAGAGCACGCCTTCCTGCGAGAACACAGGCTGTGTGTTACTCCGCTGGTTCTGACCCTGACTCTGCACATCGAATCCCCCCTCAGGCCGACCCGCTGCCCCGGGAGGCGTGCCTCTTCTCCCTCCCCATCCTTGATGCCATGTGCACCCCGCAAGGATGGGGCGCCACACTGTCTGTCTGCTTTTAATCTTTCAGCTCAGCAGCCCACACAGATGCTAGAGCTGCTAGCTGTTTTCTGTCATCTGAGAGGTATGTTATCCCTGTTTTATCTAAGCTTGACCTAGTTCTCTTGCTCTACTAAAACATGAACAAATGCAGACAGATGCTGTATCCCTATGATGCAACTTGGTGAGCTCTTTCTGCTCTGCAGGCCCCGGGTCCCGCCCGGCAGACCCAAACATCCTGTGCCCTGTGGGACACGCGCCTGTCTTCACCTTCCTCTCAGCCCCAGACTCTTTGTACAAGACTCCGCCACTTGTGCCACATGCAAAGCTGCCGCCTCTGCAGTCCTTCCTTCTCCGGGAGCATCTCACGCAGACTTCCATCTCACACCCCACCAACTCCTCCGCTCAATGAGCTGGCCCTTCTGAGACATGCCTTCCCCGCTGGCTACACATCCTGCTTCCTGCTGGCTTGCAGCGCGTTCTTCTTTCCGAGAGGATTGAGAGAAGAGAGAGGCAGTGAGGGCAGGTCCCTGGGAAAGAAATGGGTCCCTGAGGGGCAGAGCCAGCGCCAAACCACCAGAATGTTTATCTCGCCGGCACAGAGGAGCAGAACGCTACAGGGGAGGAAAGGGAAGTGCTGGCGGGCCTAGAAGCGTTGAGGCTTTGAAACTGACGCCAGGCAGGGAAGGGGGAAACCAACCGGCCAATTGGGAAAAGCACGAGGGGACACAAAACGAGAAAGGGGCCCATCAGAAAGCAGCATGAGCAGACAAAGAGGCGGCAGCATTTACAATATAAATCCAAGACAAAGAGACTTCACAGGTTACCATTTGGGGCCCCTCTCTGGGCGGGGGTTTGTGTATGCTTGCAATAAATGTCCAAGCTTTTGCCTAAAATCTTCTAGTCCATGATTTTTATTCTTCAACTTTGTGGGAGAAGATCCCGGAATAAGGACTCCGGCTTGCCGTTAGGGTAACACTTTCATCTTGCCATCTTTGGGTCACCTGCCATCTCCGATCCTTCAGGTCTGGAGGTCCTCTCCCGCGGATAGAGCACCCCTTCAGATGCCTGCTTCCTCCTCTTCTCCGTCCCACCCCAGAGCTCTCAGCGCCCTGCCAGCCTCCGTGCTGGCTCACGAGGCTCTCGTGACGTGGCAGCTGGCAGTGTCTCCTGTTCCATCTCCGGCCCTCTGCCCTCTGCTCCCAGGAGCCGGCCGGACTAGCCTTCTCTCGGTTCCCTGAGTGCACCAGTGCTTCCTCCGCTGTGCTCCCCTCTGCTCTGTGGCTCATCGGCTACACTCATTCCACGCCTCTGCCTCACCTCTGCTCCTAAGCACACTGTCCCTGAGAGGCCTTCCGTTCCTTTTGGTGTGGGAGGACCATCCCCCGGCCTTCAGACGCGTGGCCCTGTTTGAACACAGGGCTATCACGGAGATACCTGGAGGTGAGTCATGTGGGAGTAGGGTGGGCCTTTGGAGTGACAGCTGTTCTTGTAAGAAGAGGAGCAGAGGTGCACAGAGGAAGGCAGCTGTGTGGTGATGAAGGCAGAGGTCGGAGTGACAGACACACCTAAAGAATTGCCAGCAAACAGCAAAGTTAGAAGAGGAAAAGGATTCTCCCAGGCTTTCAGAGGGAGCTGGCCGGCAACAGCTTGAAGGACTGCAAACTCCAGCCCCAGAATCCCGGGTCCAGACTCCCAGCAACATATCCCCTGAGCCCCAGCCCCTTCGTCTGTGGTATTTTGTTATGGATTCTGCCTCCTTCAGAGCCTACACCATAATTAGCCCCCATTTTCTGTTTGTTGACTAGTCATATAGGTTTCATGGATGTTTTTGTGTGTGTGAGAGAGATCCTTGTGCTTTGAGAGAGAGGTATTTCCAATTCTAGCATCGCCTTCATGCTAAGCCATAGACTAGATGGCGTTAAATATATAGGGATGATCATTAGCATTATACGAGATTTAACGCCATCTGGTCCATGGCTTAGCATGAAGGCCATGCAGGAGAGGCTCTTGCAGAGCTGACACCCTGCCTTCACTTATTGCCGCTTCATTCTTCACCCGCCATGGAAATGCTAACCGAACCTGCCATAGCGAGCACAGGGAACGGAATCCTCAGTTCACAGCCGCTCTGGCTGCAGTCGCTGAGCTGAGGCTGCTGCTGCGGCAGGAGCAGCGGGCCAGCAGGAGGACAAATGGCTGCGATGTGGAGCTGCGCTCTCCCTGGACAGTCCCACGGGCCTGTCTCGCGTTCGGGAGAGGCTCCAAAAGAACAAAGCAGCGGAGCCAGAAGGCTTTCTCTAAATGTCACTGTAAGTGGGTAACGAGAATGGAAGGAGCTCCACTGGAGACAATAAACCAATTTTTGCGACAGAAGATGAAGTAATTAATTATTCAACTTCATTTCCACAAACCACATTCATTCTTTACTCTGTAAGTAGGCAGCAGGCTGCACACTGCATTCCCAAGAATCTTCTTAACTAAGAAACCAGCTGCAGTTCCATTCTGGAATCCCGAGTTTGCAGGTCGGTGGTTCCTGGCAGACGCTGGAGGCACAGAACCACCTCTGGGCAGGCAGGCCCTCCTCCCCCACTGGGATGCTGGCAGATACTCAGCCTGCGGTTCCAGCAAGGCCCCTCTGACCAAGCAGCAAGCACAGGCGGCCCTGGGACTCAGCCCGGAGCTCCCCCAGAGGCATCCTGGGCTGGCTCCCCCACTCCCCTGGCAGACCTTGCTGGAGGGAGGAGTCTTGGAGTTAAACTGGGTAAGAATTTTCCTCTGGTTTTGCAGCATCCTCCAGGCGGCGTCACGGTGTTTGGAGAAGCCCTGTGGCTGGAGCGCTGCCCAGAGCCAGTGACCGAAAACCCGAGCCTCCTTTCTACTCAGCAGGACCAAGCTGGCCACATCTGCCTGGACACTTTCCTTGTTGTTTTGTGTTTTGTTTTCAAAAAATCCTACTGCATAGTTATGTTTCCTCAGACAGAGCCATGACGTGTGTGTGTGTGTGTGTGTGTGTGTGTGTGTGTGTTCATTACTGCCATGTGCTGCATAGCGACATTCCCTCAACGGCAGAATGCATACAATGGCCGTCTTGACAGGGGCAGAAATAGAATATTGGGGACCAACTATAATTGTAAGAAATACGAATCATGCTCTGTATGGTTTTGCTCTGACTAAAAAAGGCGCATTCTAACCCGGCTGGGAGCTCACTGGACATGCGGCCCTCCTCCCATTGGCGCTGCCTGCTACCGTGGAGAGGTGAACGGCCTGTGGCAGAAACCGGAGCCACCAGCCCTCTGAAGAGCCCGCCTCGGCACACCCACAGGCTTTGCAAATTTCCGGCTGCATTGCTTGTTCACTGGCCTTTGGGTACCCTTTTGCCTACTTCCCCATGTGATCTTTGCTCTTCTACCCAATATAAATAGCTTACATGGGGGGGGAGGGCAGGGCAGATGTTTGTGGATGACCTGCTGCTCCCACACCGCTGGCCAGGCCTGGTGGAGGCTGCAGGCTGCTGGCCCTGGGCAGGGAGCCGCTCTCGGCACTCACTCCCCGGGAGCGGGAGCGGGAGCGAGGGGTGCGCTGCGAGGCGCTGGCGTCGGGAGCTGGTGAGGAGAAGGGAGCTGCAGAGAAGCTGATGGTGAAGGAAGGACCAGAGCTCTGCCCTGTGGGTGGAGCCGCCCTCCTGGAGGCGCCGGGAGCACTGGACGCGGAGGCCGCAGCGCCAGGCCCGGCTTCTGGGAACAGAGAACAGTCTTGCTGGGGCCACGGCGGGGCCCCAATGGAGACCGTGTGTCTGGCACCGTGAGACCCGCCCGTGCCCGCAGAGCAGTGAGCCTCCTGTGGCCGGCTCCCCCAGAGGCCCCTCACGTCCAGGTGGCGCCATGGAGGGGGGGGCTGGTGGGGACACCCCTCAGGATGTGCTCACTGAGGTCGGTGCCCTCCACCCCAACGCTTAGGGTGGGCACCTTCCGCCGCCTTCACCGCCAAGAGGGCCGGGGTGCAGCCTGAGCGTGTGCCCGCCGCCTGGGCCCTGGCCACACAGCTGAGCGGGGACGGGACCATTCCCCAGGGTGACCGTGTCCACACTGCACCAGAGCCCGCCGTGAGCCCCCAAGTCGCTGACTGTCCCTCTGGAGACGCTCACTAGGTTCGCTCACGACGTCAGAGGACTTGCCAGGCATGAGGGGCCAGTTCAGCGGCTGGCGAGAGGCCACCGGCTCCCTGGGCGGGCAGGAGCTCCTGGCGGGGCCTGGGAGCTGGGGGTGAGGGGCTGTGGGACCCGGTGCAGGACAGGGCTGAGGAGAGACGGAGCAGAAACTGGGGGGAAGGAAAGGAAGATCCCCAAGAACGCCCAGTGAAGTGTCAGCAGGCGCTTCTGCAGAGCTCGGCACGCCACTGGGAAGTTTGGAAATATGGACCCAACACCAAGGTCTCCCTGACAGAGGAATGAACATGGAGCATTATGTGCTTCAACCTCACCTGTGATCCAAAAGCAAAAGTGACCCATCGCGGTCACAGTTCTGACCAGAGTGACACCTGCTCCTCAGGAGCCCTCAGCCGTTCCTCCCGGAGGTGCTCCCCGAGGGCATGGCTGTCCCCACCCTGGAACTTCCCAGACGAGGTGTGGAGAGGAGGCAGCGGCACTGCCGGCCCTGACCCTGAAGGGCCCAGGCTAGTGCATGTGCCCATGTGTTCGTGTCTTAGCATTTAACAAAAAGTTTAACAACTGAAAGTAAAGCAACAAAGTAATTTTAAATAGAAAAAAGCATATAGAATTAGGACTTAAAGAAAATGATTTTGTACAGCTGTGCGGCGCATTTGTATGTAAGCTGAGTGTGTGACAAGAGTCAGAAAGTTAAAGTTGGAATAAATGAGAGTCCCAGGACACTGAGGTGGGTTTGTTGCTGTAGGAAGGAGGGTGTTTCATACATTCACTGCAGGGAGCGCCGTCCGCAGGGCGCTCAGCGTGTCCTAGGCTTCCCTCTCCTCACCGCTCACTCCCTCCCCTTCCCCCTCTCACCCAGAGCCCACCAGGCCTGTGAGTGCATCACTTTCACCCGTCACGTGTTTCCTGTGCCTTGGGTGTGTTTAGATATGTTCACACACACACCATTGTGTTACAGTTGCCTGCGTGTTCAGGAGAGTAACACGCTGCATGGTTTGTGTGTTAGGAGCAATAGGCTAGACCTACAGCCTGGTGTGTAGAGGCCGCACAAAGATGGTTGTGAGGTGCACTCTGTGGCGTGTGCATGAAATTGCCTAATGCATTCTTCAAACAAAACTCTGCTGCTAGGCGATTGCAACTGTAAAAGGAGTTCGCTCACATGATTATGGAGACTTCTGTCCCAAGGCATGTGCTTGGCAGGTTGAAGACTAAGGAAAGCCTCAGGCTGGTCCTCCCTGGTTACAGTCTGCAGGCCAGCAGGCTTGAGGCCCAGGAGGACTTGAGTCAGGAAAAGCTGTGGTCCCAGTTCGAAGGCCAGCAGGCAGGAGACCCCTCCTGAGGGCATCAGCCTCCCTCTGTAAAGGCCACCAGCTGATGAGGGCGGTCCCCACACTGGGGCCGGCATCTGCTTACAGGGGCCACCAGGTTCAAACGTCAATCCATCCTCACAAGCACCTGGAGTAATGTTTGACCCAAAGTGTGGGCACTGTGTGACACATACAATCACACCCGCCAAAGGGTTGTAAGAGAAGATAGCGTGAGAGTGGGAGAGTCAGGGGACCATCAGAGCGTTGGGTACAGAATGGGCGATGGGCCTGACGGCCCAGGGCAGATGCCACTTTGAAAGAGGCCCTGGAGCAGAAGGACGAGGTTCTCTCTGTGGTGACTCCAGGGTCAAGGGTATGAAGAAGGAGTGTGAGAGGAGGAACCTACATCAAAACAACTAATGGGGAAAACAAAACACCTCTGCGCCAGGGTTAAAGGACCAG
This sequence comes from Pipistrellus kuhlii, assembly GCF_014108245.1. Lineage (NCBI taxonomy): Eukaryota > Metazoa > Chordata > Mammalia > Chiroptera > Vespertilionidae > Pipistrellus > Pipistrellus kuhlii. Next base: position 492,567 of record NW_023425564.1, on the reverse strand, counting down.
CTTTCTCTGCTCGGAGGTGGAGAGTGAGCCAAACCCAGGATGAAGGCGAGGAAGTAACACAGACACGATGATCTCCCCGGCAGGGGCTCAGTCTGAGGGGTGCCAGACTAGCTCCTCCTGGACGGCCTGGGCCCCCGAGGAGCCTGCCTGCTCCCGTGGTCCTCGCCCAGGCCCGGGAGGCGGCTGCCCTGGCTGCCCGCAGCCCTGGACGTGGAAGGCAGGGCCACCACAGGAAGCACCGTGGGCATCGCCCCGGCTCCCGTTGGGAATGAAAATGGTGTCGCACAGCAAAGCCCAGCGGGCGGCCGGAGCACGAGGCCCTGGAGGAACGCTCCGTCCTTTCATCCTCCAGAGGTCCAGCACCATCGCCGTCCCCTCTCCCCGCGACACTAACTCTGGACTCTGCCCTCCAGGATGAGGTGTGAGTGGCAGGTCAGATTGGGTCTTCGGGCATTTGTGTGAAAGAAAGAGGCCCTGAGTGCTTCCACGCCTTCCTGAGACCCGCTGACGTCTGCGTGGACAGAGCGGACAGCGTGGGCTGAGCAGAGCTGCTCCTTTGGGTTCAGGGCAGTCTCCGCTCACGAGGTCGCTCCCATTCCTGCCTTCAGCTCCCTGTTCCCTTTTCCATCGGTGCACACGATTCTCATCCTTACAGCACTGGCTCCAGGATGCCGCTGTGCCATGCCAGTCCTCGGCTCAGCAGCCCTGCCCCCTCCCCAGCACTCAGCTGTCTCAGACGGCACTCCTCAGTACACGCGGCCCCCCTGCCTCCCGGACCCTGGCTCTCCGGGCAGAGGGCGTGCTGCGGTCACCGTGTCCTGTGCACCTGCCACCCTCACCGCAAGGCTGCCTTCCAGCCGGGGGACAGCATCACTGCACGATGACAGACCTGGACCGCTCCTGGGCGCAGCGTTTGTGGGAGGCCTGATCCTGTGCATGACATGACCTGACATGACACGGGCGTGCCGTTTCCTGTTCTCGCACGTCTGCTGGCTCGGAGAAACCACTCTCCTGAGTTTGGGTCTGTCACTCTCCCAGTTCTCTTGTCTCTTGAGCTAGTTAGCGCCCCTCAGTGCTGGGCTTCCCACCGCGGGCAGCACGGTGTGAGTGATCTGCAGCGTGAATCCTCGGCAGCTTTATTTTCTTTCCTCCTCTCAGAGCTTCATCTGCGGATCTGGGCAGGATCATTTTACTTCTGAATGGCGTTCCTCTCTTCATATTTATGACTAATTCGCTATTGCAAACAATGGCTATGCAAACGCTTTTACACCTGACAAGTGCAGGGACTGGCCCTCCCAAGAGGCCCGGGTGTCCGCGAACAGTGACGCCATCTCCTGGTGCTCAGGGCATGAGTGCAGGCTGCACCACACCCCCACTGACAATGGGGTTCTTATTAATTCTTTCAGGTCTGATGAGTGAAAAATGCATCAAGCTATTTAAATGCTCGCTTCTTTGATCACCAGTGAGTCTGGGCATTTAAAATATACATGTATTGCCTTTTCCTCTAGATTACTGGCACATGATGCTTTTCTCTTTTGATTTTAAAGATTTCATATTTATTTATATATTTTTGTTGTTCAATTAGTGACATTCAATATTACTTTATATTAGTTTCAGGTGTGCAACATGCTAGTTAGACAATCACATAATTTACAAAGTAATCACCCCAATATTTCCAGTACCCACCTGGCACCGGATGTAGTTATTCCAATATTATTGCCTATATTCCTTATGCTGTACTTTACATCCCCGTGACTGTTTTGTAACTCCCAATTTGTACTTCATAGTACCTCACCTTTTCTCCAGCCCCACCCATCCCCTCTGGCAGCCATAAGTCTGTCCTATGTCTTTGAGTCTGTTTTGGTTTTGTGTGTTCCTTTATTTTGTTCCTTAGATTTCACATATAAGTGAAGTATATGGTACTTATTTTTCTCTGTTTGCCCTATTTCACTTAGCATAATCCTCTCCAGGTCCATTCCTGCTGTTGCAAATGGTAAGATTTAATCCCTTTTATGACTGAGTAGCATTTCATTGTACAAATGTACCACATTGTCTTTATCCAACTGGTGGCCACGTGAGGTGCCTCCATGTCTGGAATATTGTGAATAATGCTACAATGAAAATAGGGGCACATGCGTCCTTTGGAATTAGTGTTTTGGGTTTCTGGGGACATGTAGGCAGGAGTGGGTTTGCTAGGGCATAGGCATTGCTAATTCCTTTAGAATGCTCCATGGTGGCTGCACCAGGCTGCATTCCCTCCAGCAGTGCCGGGGGTTGCCTTCCCTCCTCATCCTCCAGCACAGGTTGTTTGTTGATTTAGTGATGGTAGGCATTCTGGCAGGTGTGAGGTGATACCTCACTGGGTTTTAATTCACATTTCTCTGATGATTAGTAATTCTGAGCATCTTATCATATCTCTGTTGGCCATCAGTATATTCTCTATTGAGAATGTCTATTCAGGTTCTCTGCCCACTTTTTAATTGTGCTGTTTGTTTGTGATGTTGAGTTTTGTAAGTTCTTTATAACTTTTGGATAGTAACACCTTATCGGATGAACCATTGGCAAATATGCTCCCCCATTCAGTAGATTGCCTTTTCATTTTGTTGGTGGTTTCCTTTGCTGTGTAAAAAATTTTTAGTTTAATATAGTCCCATTGGTTTATTTATTTTTTTCTTTTGCTATCTTTGCCTGAAGAGATATAACAGAAAAAAATATTGCTAAGAGACATGTCAGAGAATTCACTGCCTATATTTTCTAGGAGTTTTATGATTTTGAGTTTTATATATGTCTTTAATTCATTTTGAGTTTATTCTTGTACATGGCATAAGAAAGTGGTATAGTTTAATTGTTTTTGCATGTCTCTATCCATCTCTATCCATTTTTCCTGACACCATTTATTGAATGTTTTTACCATGCTGTATATTCTTGCCTTCTTTGTCAAATGTTAATTGACTATGTAGGCAAGGAATTATTTCTGGCTCTCTCTTCTCTTCCATGTGATCTATGTGTCTTTTTATGCTTGTGCCATGCTGGCCGGATTGCTCCAACCTTGTAGTATAATTTGCTATCTGGTAGCACGATAGCACCAACTTTGGTCTTCTTTCTCAAGATTACAGTGGCTATTAATGGCAATAATCACTCTCCAATATATTATAAAAGTTAGGTATTTATCAGTTCATTGCTTGGCATGTCTCCCCCCAAAAAATATAAGCTCCTATTCTGTATTATTTTATAAGTTAAGCCAAGGTTCTAAAGCAGTGCCTAGTAAATTACAGGTGCTTATTAAATATCACAAATTATTCTTTCAGTTTTTTTAATCTAGCATCTATTCTGTGCAGATGGCATATTTTAATGTCATGCCTTTAATGGTCAGCTGCTTATTTTGGTTGATTTTTGTAGTGAAAGCAGATGTATTGTAAGCATTCTGAGATAAAAATGGCCTCTTGGGCTAAACATTATCATCCGCAAACAAATATGCTCTACTTTTTCTCAAAGTCCTCCATCTTCTATCTCCCTCCAGCTACCATCTTATTTCTCCAATCTATGCTAATAATAGAGGAATATGCAAATTGTCTGGGACACAATCATAGTAACAGTAATGACCCAACTGCAGGCTGGCAGGCTGTGTGGGTGACAAGGCCAGCCGGGAGGTTAGTGAGGGATGACCAAATGACTGAACAGCAGGCTGAGTGGGGTGTCTAGGTGTGCAGGGTGGGCAGTTGGGGGCAACCAGGCCATGAGGGGGGTAGTTGAGGTAACCAGGCTGGCAAGGGGGGTGTAAAGGATGACCAAGCCAGCTCGGGGGGGAGGAGGGTAATTAGGAGCAATTAGGCCAGCAGAGGGGGGCAGTTGAGAGCAACCAGGCTGCCAGGGAAGGCAGTTAGGGGCGACCAGGCAAGCAGGGGGTGGGGGGCAGTAAGAAGCAACCAGGCTGGCAGGGGGGCATTTTGGGAAACCAGACTGGCAGAGGGGCAGTTGAGGGCAACCAGGTCAGCAGTGGGGCCAGTAAGGGGTGACTAGGCCAGTGGGGGTAGGGGGCAACCAGACTAGTGAAGGCGAAGTTGGGGGAAACCAGGCCAGCAGGGGGTGGGGGGGGGGTAAGTTGGGGGCAACCAGACCAGCAAGCAGGTAAGCAGCTAGGATGACAGTCAAATATCCTCTGAGGGGTTCTGGATTGGAGAGGGTGCAGGCTGGGCTGAGGGGACTCCACCCCCCCCACACATGAATTTCGTGCACTGGGCCTCTAGTATTCTTTATAAATCAGAATTAATTCTCAAAACATTGTGTATTCCCACTGTCTCCACTCCTTCTCCTGCAATCACTATTCAAATGTCTTGGTCTGGCTTCACCCACAGCACCAGTGAGCCAGGCTTCCATGGGGCCAGATCGAATGTACTTCTCAGCGGCTGCATGAGCTTCCCCTCGCTGGGCTGTGAAAGGTCCTCTCTGCTGGCTCCCCGCCAGTGGCGACATTTTCTGAGCTGTGTGTCGTCCTCTCCCTGAGCACCTCTCCACATTGAGGCCCCTCGGAGTTTGATTCTGGGCCTCTATTCTCTTCCCTGACTTTGTTCCTGCTCGTCTCCAAGATTTGATCCCATCTTTGTGTTCATGACAGAGCTGTCTGGAGCTTTGACGCTCTGTGGTTCCACACTGGCATTTCCAACCACAGCCTCCAATCCCATGTGGTCCTTAGAAATGCCTGTTTCTAAAACAAACCTGAGAGTTCTGTTCCCCATGTTCTGTATCCTTGTTCCTCGGGTCATAAAGAGGGCCACCATCTGCTCACACATCAAGCCAAACACTCGACCGTCTTCCTAGCAGGTGTTTGAACATGTTCCGCCTCCTCGGCTCTCCCCACACCTTCCCATCAGTTCCCCTTCCACTCTTGTCTTTCCCTAATCCAGCCTACCCACCCTGCCGCCTGCCCCCAGCAGCTAAAACGCTCCTTGAGAAATGAGTTCCGATGATACTGGACTTGTGCTTCCCAGGAGACTTGCAATGAGACTCCCCTTCGCCATCACCTCCAAGGCCTCCTCCTTCTTTCTTGCAGAGCCTTGTGCCCCTTGCCCCTTGCCCCTGGCTCTCCAGACACAGCGATTCCCTCCCTCCCTGAGCACCCTCCTCTGCCAGGGCAGGCACCTCGCACTGTGGCTCTGTGCACGGGACTAGCTCCTCCTTTAATGCCCTCTCTTCAGAGGGCCAGCAGACCAGCTTGCTGCCCAGGGGCAGCAGATGCAAGGATGGGACAGAGCCTCTGTCCTCTGACCCAGCTACAGACGAGGCACTTGCTCAATATGAGTCAAATGAATGGCATTTGCCAAGTTCTTCACTGCTGGGAACGCCATACTGGTTTGCATTTCAGAAACGGTCAGAACTACTTTAATGTAATATTATAGGACAGAGCTGCCACAACTGTAACAGTGCTCTCTGCCACAAAGGCACAGCAGACTTTTAGATCTGATAAGTAATAGGCATAATCTAAGGTTGAAAAGGAAGGGGGGCACAGAGGGCAGTGTTACCCACTGTTCATTTCTCTCAAGCATTTTCTCTGTGCCAATGTGGGTCTAAGTATTCTGTAGATGCTTTCACTCAATTGCATAACCATTCTGTTTGTTTGGTGTTATTGTTATTCCCATTTTATGGATGAGGAAGCTGTGGTCAGTCACATGGTTAAGCTCACAGGAATTCCCAACTGAGAAGTGGCCTGCCGACATCCTCTGACTAGGGCCAGCCACTCCCCTAACTCACAATGTTCTCCTCTGAGAGCCTACCAAGGGCCCACCTCACAGGCTTCCTGTGAGAGCCAGTGGTCAGGAAAGTGCCCTCCTCAGTGCTTGTTGACACACTGATTTGATTTCAGGGATTGTTTCCCTGTTCACTCTGCTTCTCTTGAGTAGAAATCTTTACAGATTGTCAGCCTTCCTCCATCTACATTGTCTTTATCTACAGAAGGAACAAAGCACCACACGTACACACATCACACACAGAAACATACACCATACACATACACAGACACCCATATACACACATTACACACACAATATGTACACATCCACATAATACACACACATGCACATACTCTTTGCATATCTAGTTCATGATAAATTAATTTTAATATCCTAAGCAAAAAGAACCCAAACAGACCCACACTCAGACACATCATAATTAAAATGCCAAAAATTAAAGTCAAAGAGAGAATCTTAAAGGCAGCAAAAGAAAAGCCATTTGTTGCCTACAAAGGAGCTCCCATAAGACTGTCATCTGATTTCTCATCAGAAACTCTATAGGCTGGAAGAGAGTGGCATAAAGCATTCAAGATAATGAAAACCAATGATTTAAAACTAAGTTTACTATATCCAGCAAGGCTATAATTCAAAATAGATGGTGAAATAAAGACTTTCCCAGAAAAAAAAAAAAGGCTAAAGGAGTTTATCACCACCAAACCAGCACTACAAGAAATGCTAAAGGAACTGTTGTAATGAGAAGATATATATCTCAAGTGGCCAAATTATTATTATCTTATTATGATCTCTGAATGCATAATAATCTGGCCACTCAGTGTATATCCTATATAATAAAAGGCTAATATGCAAATTGTCCCCTTGACCAGGAGTTCAACCAGCAGGCCAGCTGGCCAACTGACTATGTCCCCTCCCCGTGGCCAGACCCCACCCATGCATAAATTCATGCATTGGGCCTCATATATATATGAGAGATAGGCATACAGAATTAAAAGGGCAACAAATAAGTACTATAAATAATAACCTTAAAGGATTAAATACTCCAATCAAAAGACACAGGTTAGCTGATTGGATAAAAAACATGACCCAATTACTAGTATATACTATCTACAAGAGACCCACCTCAGAAAAAAAAGACTCAAATGAAAGCAAATCACAATAGACAACAAACGTCACTACATAATACTAAAGGAATTGATGCAACAAGAGGATATAACCCTGGTAAACATATATGTGCCCAATATCTACAAAAACTTCTACCAGACTTTAAGGGAGAGATTGACAACATTACAGTCATAGTAGGGGACTTCAACACCCCACTGACTTCACTGGATTATTCTTACAGATAAAAAATGAACAAGGAAGAAGTAACTCTAAAAGACATACTGAATCAGATGGATTTAACTGATATTTATAGAAAATTTCACCTCAAAGCAACAGAATATGCATTCTTCTCAAATGCAAATGGATCATTCACAAACATAAGCCACATGTTAGGACACAAAACAAGTCTCTACAAGTTCAAGAAGATTGAAATCATATCAACCATCTTCTCATATCACAATGGAATGAAATTAGAAATCAACTATAGCAAAAAACTCAAAAACATTCAAACACATAAAGGCTAAACAGCATGTTATTAAATAAAGATTGGGTTACCAATGAGATTAAGAAATAAATAAAAAAAACTTCCTGGAAACAAATGAAAATGAATACACAACAACCTCAAATATCTAGTACACAGCAAAAGCAGTAATGAAAGGGAAGCTCATAGCACTATAAACCTACCTCAAAAAAAATAATAATAAACTATTTAACCCTACAACTTAAGGAGCTGGAAAGAAAACATCAAATAAAACTAGGAGTAAGTAGAAGGAAAGAAATAGTAAATATTAGAGAAGAAATAAATAACATAGAGGCTAAAATAACAATACTAAACATGAATGACATCAAGAGCTGGGTCTTTGGAAAGATAAACAAAATTGATGGACCATTAGCCAGACTTATCAAGAAACAAAAAGAGAGAATCCAAATAAATTAAATCACAAACAAAAGCAGAGGAGTAACAACTGACCCCACAGAAACAGAAAGGATTGTAAGAAAATACTATGAACAACAATATGCCAAAAAGTTGGACAATGTGGATGAAATGGACAAATTCCTAGAAAAATACAATCTTCCAAACTGAATCAGGAAGAATCAGAAAACCTGAATAGGCCAATAACAACTGAGAAAAAAGAAGCAATAATCAAAACACTCCCAGCAAACAAAAGCCCAGTTACAGACAGCTTCACAGGTGAGTTTCACCAACATTCTAAGAAGAACTAACACCTATACTCCTAAAACTATCCTAAAAAATTCAAGGGTAAGGAATACTTCCAAACTCTTTTTATGAAGTCAGCATTATCCTAATTCTAAAACCGGATAAAGACACTACAAGAAGAGAATTATATCCCTGATAAACATAGGTGCTAAAATCTTCAACAAAATATTAGCAAGTTGGATCCAGCAATATGTTAAAAGGATCATATATCATGACAAAGTGGGATTTATTCCAGGGATACAAGGCTGGTACAATATCCACAAAACAATAAATGTAATACATCACATAAAGAAATTGTAAGGCAAAAATCACATGACCCTATCGATAGATGCAGAAAAAAAACATTTGACAAAATCCAACACCTATTTTTTATTAACATTCTCAGTGGGAATAGAGGGATCACACTTCAACATGATAAAGGCCATATATGACAAGCCTACAGCACATATCATGTTCAATGAGAAAAAACTAAAACCATTTTCCCTAAGAACAGGAACAAGACTCAATGTCACTTTCACCACTCTTATTCAACACAGAACTGGAAGTCCTTGCCACAGTGATCAGACAAGAAGAGAAAACAAAATGCACCCAAATTGGAAATCAGGAAATAAAACTGTCATTATTCACAGATGACATGATATTGTACATAGAAAACCCTACAGACTCCATAAAAATCCTACTAGATTAATAAATGAATTTGGCAACATAGCAGGATACAAAATTTACACCCCAAAATTGATGTGTGTATATTTTATACACCAATAAAATGAATTCTCAGAAAGAAAAGGAACTAAACAAACAATCCTGTTTAGCATTGACACAACAACAACAACAACAACAACAACAACTAAAATAAGATACTTAGGAATAAAATTAACCAAGGAGGTAAAAAGACTTGGAAAACTACAGGACGTTGAAAAAAAAGAGATAGAAGGAGATATAAACAAGTGGAAGAGTATTCCATGTTCATGGGTTGGTAGAATCAACATCATTAAAATGTCCATACTACCCAAAGTAATCTACAGATTCACTGCAATCCCTATTAAAATAACAACAGCATATTTCACAGATCTAGAACAAATACTCCAAAAATTTATATGGAACCACAAAAGACCCTGAATAGCTGCAGCAATATTGAGGAAGGAGAACAAAGTTGGAGGGATCACAATAACAGATCTCAAGTTATACCCAAAGCCACTGTAATGAAGACAGCCTGGTACTGGCCCAAGAACAGGCATATAGATCAATGGAACAGAACAGACACCCCAGAAAATTGACCCAAGCCATTATGCCCAATTAATATTTGACAAAAGAAGCAAGAGCATACAATGGAATCAAGACAGTCTCTTCAATAAATGGTGATGGGAAAATTGGACAGATACATGCAAAAAAAGAAAACTAGACCACCAACTTACACCATACACAAAAATAAACTCAAAATGGATAAAACATTTAAATGTAAATCATGAAACCATAAAGATCTTAGAAGAAACCACAGGCAGCAAAATCTCAGACATCTCTCATAGCACTGTTTATTGATACATCTCCGCCATGGTTGGCAACCTGCGGCTCGCGAGCCACATGAGGCTCTTTGGCCCCTTGAGTGTGGCTCTTCCACAAAATACCACAGCCTGAGCAAGTCTATTTTGAAGAAGTGGCATTAGAAGAAGTTTAAGTTTAAAAAATTTGGCTCTCAAAAGAAATTTCAATCGTTGTACTGTTAATATTTGGCTCTGTTGGCTAATGAGTTTGCCAACCACTGTCCTAGGGTAAAGAAAAGTAAAGAGAAAATAAACAAATGGACTACATCAAAATAAAAAGGTTCTGCACAGCAAAAGAAAACATCAACAAAATAAAAAGGGAGCCCACTGTATGGGAGAACATATTTGGCAATGATACATCTGATAAATATCCAAAATATATAAGGAACTCATACAACTTAATAAAAGGAAGACAAGCAATCCAATTTAAAAATGAGCAAAGGACCTAGATAGACACTTCTCCAAAGAGGACATACAGATGGCCAAGAGACAGATGAAAACATGCTCAAAGTCACTGATCATCAGAGGGATGGAAATTAAAATGACCTATCAGAATGGCTTCCATCAACAAATCCACAAACGACAAGTGCAAGGAAGGATGTGAAGACTGGTGCAGCCCTTATGGAAAACAGTATGGAGTTTCCTCAGAAAATTAAATATGTAACTGCCATTTGACCAGTGATCCCACTTCTAGGAACATAGCCTAAGAAACCTGCAGCACCAATCAGAAAGCATGTATGACCCTATGTTCATAGCAGCACAACTTATAAATAGCTAAGTTCTGGAAACAGCCCAGGTGCCCCCTCAGTAGATGAGTGGATAAAAAGCTGTGGGACATTACACCATGGAACACTGTGCAGCGGCAAAAAAAAAAAAAAAAAAAAAAAAAAGGCTCTGTCACCCTTTGAGACAGCACGGAGGGACCTGAGACTATGCTAAGAGAATAAGTCAGTCAGAGAAAGACAAGTATTACGTTATCTCACTCATATGTGGAATCTAATGAACAAATAAACTGATGTACAAAATAGACCCAGAGACAGAACATAGAACATCTTTATCTCGGAGGGAAAGTGGGGGAGGTTGGTGGTGGGATGTGATCACCGGAGGAATCAGTTTATAACCTGACAGACAGTAGGGTGCTGAAGGCCTCAGGCTAGGAGGGGCCAATGGTCAAAAGGGACATATGTAATACTTTCTATAATAAAGATTTAATTTTTAAAAGTTGAAGCTTAGTTTTCATTTTGTGAAAGAAACCAAACATTTATTTTTCACTCAGAAAGAGATACCTTTGTTAGTTAAGCTTGAGCTTGATACATAGCTAAACAGAATGGACTAACCTGTGTTCATTTTACACCTGAGATTTTTACACATGAGATTGGTCTCCCTATATTCTTTTGTAAAAATCCTCACCAGAGGGTATGTTTATTATTATTTTTTTTTTTTTTTAGAAAAAGAGAGAGAAGGAGGGGGGGGGGAGAAACATTGATATTAGAGCAAAACATTGATTCGTTGCCGCCCATGCACACCCTGACCAGGGATCGAACCCGCAACCTTTTGGTGTCCTGGATGACGCTCCCACCTACTGAGCCGCTCGGCCAGGGGGTCTCCCTACATTCTTAGTCAAAGCCTCAATGAGCTTTTTACAGATGGTTTGCGCTTTGCATGCCCCTGGGTGTTCAGAGCGAGGAGAGCGGGGGCCCTGTGTGCCAGGGCCCTCCGCCTGCCCCACTGCAGCTTTCCTCTGTGCTTAAGGCACATCCTGGCTTCTGACAGTGACATTTTCACTTTGAAAAAAAAAAACAACAAAAAACCTTTTCCCAGCGGATGGATTTGCTCTGCAAAGCTGAGGAGACAGGAAAGGAAATTGTGCTGAGCCTTCCAGCCTCAGACACATTGACCGTCTTTGCGGCCTGTCTAGGCAGCTGTGTGTCCTGAAGACCAGAGAGGAAACCTATCAATAAACAAAAAGTGTAACCGATCAATAAACAAAGGGCTCCGGCGCCCAGGTGAGCGGCTGCAGCAGAGCTCCACCCACCAGCCCTGGGGGAGGGGGCGGCTCTGCCAGGGCGGTCACCACCCAGAGAACAGGTTCTCTAACCTGCTTCCCAGGCTCCACAGATTCCAGATTCTCCTCTGGAGGCTCTGGCGCCTGGCATCGCGGGTGCCAGAGGGGCTTTGGCATGCCCGCTGTGCCGAGGTGAGGAGGTGAGACCAGGGTGCTGGGAGGACTTGGAGCGGCTGTCTCTGCACCTGCGGCGGGTGGCTCCGGCGTCACCCTCCCTGCCTGCCTCCTCAGGGGGAGGGGAGGAGGGTGCTGCCTTAGAGCCGGGAACCTAAGGGGTCAGAGCAGGGCCCGAGCAGACGAGGCGTCAGCTCAGCGGCTCCCCTCCAGCCCGCTGCTGCCCAGGGAGGGTCTGCGGAGGCAGGACGTTGGCGGGAGCCCCCCTCGGCTCTCCTAGCCCGCCAGGCCAGTGTCAGTAACAGAACAGGAGGCAGCAGGTGCCGCGGGGCGGGCGGGGTGGGCGGCTGTGGTGCCCTCCTCCTCTGAGCACCGCCCGGCTCCCCCAGCTCGCCGGAGGCCTTAGCACAGCAGGGTTTGGGTTATGACAAGCGCTGAGGGTTATGCCTATTTGGAGCAGGCGTGGGGTGTGAAAGCTTGGGAAGTGCCATGTGCTGGTGTGGAAGGGGAATAGGAGAGAAGCCCCTGGCCTACGCCATCCTCCCAGGCCGGACTGCCCGCCGGTGCCACCCACCAACCGCAGCCTCTGCGGGCGCCCAAGCACGCGTCCCTGAACAATGGGCAGGTGGCTGAGGTTCTAACTCACGTCATTCTACTGTGGGCCTGAATGCTCATCAGCTTTAAAAAAAATTCCAGTTTTTCAAAGCAGAGTTGAAAGAAGTGTTAAATCTCGGAAGACGCTGAAGCACCCTTTCCTTTTGCAAAACCATTGACAACATTAAAAAAAAAAAAAAAAAGAAAGAAAGAAAAAGGAAAAAAGAAAAGAAAAAAAGAAAACAGACGGGTCGGGGGCTGGAGAGGGGACGCAGGGATGTGGAGGTGCACAGGCCAAGGGGCCGGCTCCCAGGCCAATGCCGGCCGCCAGGGGGCAGCCAGAGCAGGCATCTCAGCCACAGGGACCTTCCTTGGTTTCAGGTCTTTGATCTTTAGCTCAGAGATTCCCACAGGGGTGGCGGTGTGTGTGTGGGGGGGGGGGGGGGGCGCTGTGGGGTGTGGGACAATGAGAGATGTCAGATTTCAGCCGCTCAGTGGGATGGCCATGGTCTCCAAGGCCGCATCACCGGCTCAGACAGCAGCCTGTGCTTGCTTCTCTGCAGAGAAGCCGTGAAGGAAGGAGTGGGCTGTCACTCACCGAGGGGAGTGAGTGAGGCAGAAGGTGGTGCATGTGGCAGAGGGTCACATGGGAGCCATGCGTGTCCTCTGTGACTGCTCTCCCAGGGGTCTCTGTGGTGGGCACTGCAGCCCCTGTGCACTTGCCCCAGGGCCGAGTGTGGGGCACCGGCAGGACTTTCTCTCCCCATGGCTCGCTTTCTCCTTGTAAAGTGAAAATCTGAGCCCAAGAGCCCTGCCAGCTGTGCCTTCCCCACTGTGCCCTCCCCAGTGTGCCCTCCTGGCTGTGCCCTCCCCAGTGTGCCCTCCCCAGTGTGCCCTCCCCAGTGTGCCCTCCCCAGTGTGCCCTCCTGGCTGTGCCCTTCGGGCTGTGCCCCCCCCCCCAGTGTGCCCTCCCAGCTGTGCCCTCCCGCCAAATGGCAAAATTGAATTTTGCCTTAAGGAATCCCATCATTTTATTGGTTCTATTTCCACTGTTACAGCTGCTAAATGACCTATGGTGGGGTTCTCATTTTTATTCTAGAAGCTTCTTTATAAGCAATTTTCAACTGAATTAACCAAGGCAGCCTATTCTTATCATTCCACATCTTTTGTTATTCAAATTATTCTAGTAGACAGAGAGAAAGTATTCACTCAGCTAAAATGGAAAAAATTTGCATAGTAAAAGGATGGCAGCCTTATTATCACCCTAATAACACAGACTAATTCTGCAAGTATAACTGAAGCTGTGAATATAGCAGTATTCTCAGTCGGAAAGGGTCATTTCAGACACCCATTCAATACAGGGACTGTGGGCCTTCTGCGGAAAGGAGAAGTTCCTTCTGACAAGAAATGTGGTTACCAGAAAGATTAAGGGGCTTTTTCAGAAGTCTTGAAGGAAAACCTCATTGGCAGTGATGAGCCCTACTGCCTTAGAATGCAAAACAGGAGGAATGCTGGGAAATAACTGGTGGCCGCGGGCCTCACCGGAAGTTCTGTTCGGTTTTGTTTCCATGAGGACCTGCTGCTGCTGGAGAACCCAAGTCTGCCCCTGCTGTGCGAGAGGGCGTCTGGGGTGCCACTGAAGTAAGCATTTTCAGAAGCCCCCCAGGAGAGTGAGATGTTTGTGTGGGTTCCATCCCTCAGGCTGCAAGGTCCATGTCCCTCAACCCAGGCCTGGGAAGGGCCGCTGTGGCTCCACAGAGCCAGACCCAGGGCCAGTGTGCAGCCTCCGGCCCATGTGCAGGGGCCCAGTTCAGCACAGGCAGGCCAGGCTCTGAATCCATCGTGTGGAGCCCACAAGGCCACGGCCATGGCCACGGCCACGGGGACCCATGCAGGGAAAGGCACCCCCGCACAGGAGTCTCAAGAGAACTAGAGGGCGCGAGCCCAGAGCAAGCGAACGCCCTGGTCTAGGAGTTTACATATTCAGGTTCCTGCCCTGGCTGTGGCCAGGCCTGTTCTGACTATTGGCTCGCTCCCAAGCACCTTCCCGTGTCACTCAGACCCACTGGGCATGCGTCCAAACTGCCTGAGACCAGTGGGGGACAGACTTGGATGGTGTGTAATCGCAGCTTTCTAGCAAAGTTGTAAAAACGAAATGCTTATATTTCCAGTCTCTCCTTTCTCCTTTCTGTTAAATAATAACAGATTAGCAGAATGGTATTACTGCTAGAAATGAGCATTAGCTGAGAAGAGTGATCAGACGTAAGGGTCTGCGATGCCCAGTGCTGCTTGCTGAGTCGTGTTCCTCCCAGCCATTTCAGAGGATGACCTGGAGAGATGGAAAATGGGAGAATTGGGGAGTGAGGGGTATTTCACAGAGGAGTCTCCAGAGGAATTTAATTTCAGAAAAAAATGGCAAGGAGACCAAAAGGCAAAATTGGAGGGAGTCCGAGCAACAGAGGAATGAAGAAAGATGAGAGAGCCGGCAGGCCACCAGCCGGCAGTCTGACTTGCCATCCCACTTAGGGTGCGAGCGCTCTCTGTCACTGTTAGAAACCTGGGAAGAATTTGTGTGTTTATTGAGCCAGAGTGCCAAATGCCAGTGTGAGAAATGGCTCACCTGTCCAAATGTCCAGTGACAGACTAGGAAGCATGGCAAAATGAGACTTTTAATAACACTCTTGAGAGCGGGGCCCATTGTACAGGATCACACATGGGGCAGGGGACGTAGTCTGTTTATTTAGACCCTCCTCCAGCTCCTCATTGGCTGAGGACTATGTGGTCACCTGTTTCCTAATAGGTCGCCCATTAGGAACCATTGGGTTATCTTAAAAAATGGCGCCCTTTCTAGTGGCCTCCACCTCCCTTGGTCTGGGGGAATCTTCTGGAACATGTGCTACAGCCTGTGCACAGCTCTCCCCCTCTCCCCACCCCCACATCCTGTTTGCTCTGGGAAACTCAGGGCCCACCTGGCCACATGCTGTTTCTTCTCTATGAGGATGAATCAGAGGCATGTTTCTTACACCAGAAAACAAAATCTCAGCAGGCTAAGCATGCTCCAGTTTTGCACCTTGTTTTATACATTACAATCAAAAGAGAAACACAAGTGGGTTACATGAAATCCCTGGTGATAGGTTAGGGAGGTGGGAGAAAACAGAGGGGAAATCTGTGGGATTGGATGAAAAGTAAAATAAACACATTAATAGTCAACAGTTAACAAACGATAACAATGAGGATTTATGGCCGCTGCTGCCTGGTGTCTTGGCTGTGCCTGTGAGGTCTGGAAAGGGAGCCATCCTAACTCCTGAGGGCATGTTGAGGCAGATGAAAGGACAATGGACAGGCTGAAGGTAAAGCTGACCTTTGCCAGGAAGATAGTGGCCTGGAACATGACTACCAGCCATAAACTGCTTTTACTAGTAGTTAAAAGTTTTCGTTTCAGACCACCCTTTGCGGTTCCTTTAGGTCTGAGTTTGAAGGCCGCCACACAGGCTTCCCTTGAGCGGGTCAGGTCAGCATGTGCCCTTTCCTCCATGTCTCCCAGCGAGGTCACCCGCCCAGTAAGGCTGCCCAGCAAGGACTGTCCATCACAGCTTGTTGTCGTGCTGTCTTGTCACCCTGGTTGAAGGGTTCCAAAAGACCCTAGCGAAGCCTCAATGTGATGGGGCTGGGGACATAAGCCTGCCCCCCCCTTTACCTTAGAGAGAGGCCCCGGCTCCTCATCTCCCCAAACTGGTCCTCCTAGAGAGAGGAGACGTTGCAGCCACTCTTCTCTGGCCGCTGAGCGCGCCCTGCACCCCGATCCATTTCCTCTGGGTGGGGGTTGGGGTGCCCCACTGCTCTGTATTTCACCAGCATTTGGATGCGTCCCAGGAAAGGACAGAGATCCCAGGCCTGTGCTCAAACCAAGGACAGTCAGATTGTTGATGATGATGTGAAGGGCACCAAGCGTCAGACTGAACATGGGTTCAGCAACCTGAGCACTTGCCTTCTGGCTGGGAAAGAATTCAGGACCAAGACTCACACTATAAGGCAAGTTTATTAGAAAGCCACAGAGGTGGAGGAAGTAATTCCTAGAAGAAATGGGCTCAGGAAACAGGTTGGGAAGCAAAGGAAGGGCCCTTGGAGCTTGGGAGTGAGGCAGGGGAAGGTGCTGCACTGTGGGGAGGTGAGGGGAAGGGTGAGAGGTGCTGGTGCTCCGAAGGGCTTTCAGGTGAGGCTGTAGGGGAGGCCCAGGGGAGGCAGCAGTAGAATATGCAGAGGCTTCCCAGGATGTCCTTTCAGAGTGTGGTCTCCACTGATGGACTGGCCGGCACAGGGCAGGGCCACTATCCAGGGCAGCCGGCCCCGAGGTCCCTGTGCGATTGCTTGTGTGGTTTGGCATCTTTTCTGTGTCTGGAGCTAAAACACAACGGAGGCCCAGATGCTCTCTCTCGGAGGAAAGGCCAGGGGTCCACACCGCACATGCGGAGGGAAGGCCACCTGGGGATGAGGTCCCCCCGCCACTGTGCGCTCTAGGCGCTGGGGCTTTCCACCTGTGACCTTCTTCCTGTGCCGGCCCATCTCCTCGTCCGCTAACTGCTAACTGCCTACACAGCACCGCAGTGGTCTGTCCACCCACAGACAGACTGGCCCCATCCCTTTGAGACGCCAGCAATTTAGTCTCTTTCTTCTTTTTTCCAGTCCTGAGCCTCCATTCCTATGAACTGTAAGCCCTGGAGGTCGGTTTTGCCTCTGCCATCAGGAGCCAGAGGATGACAAGAGTCAGAACTTGGTCTCCAAGGCATGGGTAGGCCCCAACCAACTATGTGCTTGTGTGGCATTTACTGAAGTACTAACACCTTGAATTTCACACTCTTCCTCTGTAAAACAGCAGGCCTGGAGCTTTAGAAGACTGATGGAAGAACGTATGTCAAGCACCCAGCCACAATAGCAATAACCAATAGACAAAACCCCAGAAGTCTATGCGTTTCCTGTCGCTGCCCTAACAAACTGCCCTAGCCTTCATGGTTTCAGTTTACACTATCACCGCGCAGTCCTGGAGGTCCGAAGCCCTGCACAGGTCTCACTGGGCGAAGGGCCAAGTGTTAGCAAGGCTGCACTCCTGCTGCTGCCTCCAGAGGGGGTCTGTTCCTTGCCTCCAGTGTCCCAAGGCCTCCTCCTTTCCTTGGCTCATGGCCCCGACCGGGCTCACTCCCAACTCTGCTTCTGCCATCACCTCTGCTCTGACTCTGCCCCCCTGCCTCCCCTGCCCTATAAGAAGCCGTAGGCTGATATAACGCAGGGGAAACACAGGCTAGTCTTGCCCACTTTGCCATTAGGTGACACCTTCAC
Source organism: Pipistrellus kuhlii (assembly GCF_014108245.1). Taxonomy (NCBI): domain Eukaryota; kingdom Metazoa; phylum Chordata; class Mammalia; order Chiroptera; family Vespertilionidae; genus Pipistrellus; species Pipistrellus kuhlii. The sequence continues at coordinate 474,855 of NW_023425564.1, read as the reverse complement.
AGGTCCGGGATTAATGTGGGTATCGCTGAGGGCCGTTATTTGACCAACCACCTGAAAAAGGCTGGAAAGAGTGAAAGCAGAGGCAGAGCTGGATCGAATGGAGAGGGAACTGTCCGGGCACAAGCCCCTCATCCTTCATGAGAGGAGGCAAGGGGTCCTGGAGAAATGACTACAAGGGACCAAGCAAGAGGCCTGACCGCCAGATAAAGTTTCTAGATCACCAGTAGAGAACGGAGACAATGCCTGTCAGAAATTGGAAGGAGGCAAAGATGAGTAAAACAGCAGATGAAAAGTAGAAAGTGGAGCCCAAATGGCATCATTAAACGCTTGTAGTCAATGTGTGAATCTAAAGGAGCAAAATGGGGAGCTCAAAACACAGACCTACTGCAGCTCCAGAAACAACTGCTAGCAGAATGGAGAGCAGCTTCTCTCCCTCCCCTCCCCTCCCCTCCCTCGTGCTTGCGTTGCTTGTTTGCACTTCCGTTTTGCTGGAATAAACATGCAGAGAAAGGAAGCATCTTTGCAGGCCTGCTCACGGGAGGTGTCCTTGTTTGTCTCAGAGCGGGAGCACACCTTCTGGAAAGCTCTGTCCGCTGGCTGTGCCTCCAGTGGTCCCTGCTACAGAGTCTCACGCCCTCTCCGCAGGTCCCAGTGAGGCTGGTGGGAGGGAGAGCTGAGCACGTGCTGCGTGGACACAGGCTGGTGCTGTCCCAAGCCCTGCCCGCTCCTCGCATGCCGCGCTGGGCTCACTGCAGACAGGGAAGGCCACCCCTGAGGCTGCAGGCCCATTTTTATTTATTTATTTATTTTTAATGGCACACAATTGTTTATTTCTGGAATGTTTCATCTTTTCAGACCACGCTGGCCACAGGTAACTGAAACCACAGAGAGTGAAACCGTGGATGGGGTGGGGCTTTGTACACGGAAAAGCCTGCGTTGGGAATGAGTGTTCTTTCTCTTCATGTTTTTCTTTGTTGGTGAAGGTATTACATACGTGTCCTTATCCCGCCGTGGCCCCCACCCCGCTCGTGCCCTCACGCCTGGTGTCCGTGTGCACTGGCCATGCTGTGTGCATGGTGAGCTCTCTGGGCTGCCCTTTTAGAAAACAGTGTTGCTGTTTGCACACATTGATCTGATTCCTAAAAGCTTTGAGCACAGATGTTTTACTGGAGAGAACAGAACGAAGTAATGTTACTGCTGGCAGGGCGGCCCACCTCCGCTGGCCATCCAGCTGGGAGCGCTCAGAGCCAGGACTCTGATGCAGGAGGGGGACCTAGAAAGCCGGGCAGAGGCGGCCTCCGCTGCGCTGCGGGCTCAGGGAGCCTCAGAGGCAGAGGAGGCGCTGGGAGCTCCGGGAGGGAGGTCAGAGAGAGGAAGGAGGCTCCTGCTGCCAGGGCCCCTGGGAAGGCGGAGGGCTCCGCAGAGCTGGAGCGCCCACGCCTGAGAAAGGAGTTTGCCCAGAAGGTGCTCAGGAAAGCAAGGAGGAAGCTTCCCTCTGAGAAGCCGAGTGCCACCACAGGGACCACAGGGCAGATGTGCAGAACGGAGACTCGGGGCCAGGATGGCGAGAAAAGCATGTTCCCTGGCACCCAAATGGGCATCGGCATCAGGTACCAGCGGTGTGTGCCCGAAGGCCAGGTGCTGCAGCGCCTTCGCCTCACCGGGCCTCCCGGGCCCTTTGCTGAACTCAGCCAGGCTCCCTGAGCACGCCCGGAGCTGGGACCGTGCTGGTTAGTACTGGTTAGTGCTAGTGTACTGCACGGGGCTCCCAAACCTGACACCAGCAAATGAAAGATCCACAGGTGGTTACAGCAAACAACACCAGCACATTGCCTGGCCGATGGCGGTGATTGCTGGCTGTCTGGGTAAGTATGACACCATCTGACGGAGGGTCCGGTCCATGAGATCTGTGCGAGTGGAAAAGCTTCCGGCAGCACGCAGCTTCTCCTGGCTCTTCCAGTGACCTTCTCCTCGTGGAATGAAACACCACCACACCCACCACACACACACACACACACACTCACACTCACTCACACATACATTAACACACTCACATTCACACACTTACACACACACACTCACACACACACTCACACACAAACACACACACTCACACTCATACACACACACACACACACACACTGTCACATACACACACACACTCACACACACACACACTCACAAGAACACACACACACTCACACACACACTCACACACACACACACACTCACAAGAACACACACGTACTCACACACACACACACGCACTCACACACACTCACACACACACTCACACACACACACTCTCACACACACACACTCACACATACACACATTCACACACTCACACACTCACACACACACACTCTCACACACACACTCTCACACACACACTCACACGCACTCACTCTCACACACACACACTCACACATACACACATTCACACACACACACACACACACTCTCACACACACACTCTCACACACACTCACAAGAACACACACGTACTCACACACACACACACACGCACTCACACACACACACACACTCACACACACACACTCTCACACACACACTCACACATACACACATTCACACACTCACACACTCACACACACACACTCTCACACACACACTCTCACACACACACTCACACGCACTCACTCTGCGGGGAGGCTGGGGGAGACCGGCAGCAGGCTTGCTGGGGGGATGAGCTCGGTGCTTCTGCAGTGGGTCAGCCAGTGCACAGTGAGCTGTGATCTGGAATAAGTGGGCGAGCACAGGCACCTCAGAGAGCATGCCCTGGGCCTGCCTTAGGGCGAGCACCGCTCTCTGAGCAGGGATTTGGGGGGGGGGCGGGGTCCCCACAGCATCCGCAGCTCTCCCGGTGCTCTCAGGGCCTGGCCTCCGCCGAGCCGTGGGCGCAGGGCTGGGTCTCAGGCCGCACAGCTGGCCCGTGGAGCCATGTCCTCACTGGTCTGGTTTCGCTGCTTTTCTGGGCCTGGAGCTGCGCACACCTGAGGCCTCAGCGGTACCTCCAGGCTGACCAGAACCTGTCTCCGTGGTCAACAGGCCGAGGCTTTGTTCCTAAGGTTATCTGAAAGGTCCCGGGTTCGATCCCGGCAAGGACATGTACCTTGGTGTGGGCACATCCCCAGTAGGGGGTGTGCAGGAGGCAGCTGGTCGATGTTTCTCTCTATCCCTCTCCCTTCCTCTCTGTGAAAAACCAATAAGATATAATTTAAAAGGAATAAAAATAAACCGCACGGCCAGCGGCCCGCTGGTGGAGGGAGGGTCCCCTGCGGAGGTTCCCGCCACAGCAGTTGTTTTCTCTGTTTTGCCCAGGCTGGGCTGGGACTTCCGCTCTGCTCAGGCCGCTGACTCCGCCACGTCACACTGAGGGGTCAAGCGTGAACGAGGAGAAAAGAGGAACCTGAGCCTTCTTGAAACTGACAGAGAGGTCTTGGAGGAGGCGTTGCAAATCCAGGATCTGCCCCAGGGCAGCCTGGTTGAAGCTGGGGGGTTGGGGGCTCCTCCCGCCCCCCTCGGGCCCCCCAGCGCCCGGCATTGCTGGGAAGTGGGCTGGTCTCCAGAGAGCCCTGGAATAGCTTAGTCACCGCCAGCCACTGCTGGTCCCTGCGATGATCAGCACTCAGTTCCGAACCTGGCGGCTTTAGATGTAAAAGGAAACAACCAGGAAATGTGTGAGGTCTTGGAAGCCACCTGAGACCTGCCCAGGTGTTCACACTGGTCATTTCCAATGATGGGAGCTGCGCTGTGCTGGGCGGGGCTCCGGGCCCCTCAGCCTCTCAGCCCGGGACAGGCGGCTCCCGCGGGGCCTGCCGGGACCTCTGACCTCTGTAGGCAGGGAGGCAGGCACGCGCCTTGTCCCCTTCCTGTGCAGCAGTGAGCACTCTATCTACAGACGCCGTTTGGAGCTGTGCCTGTGGGTGAGACGGCCTTGCATCTGCGCCTGCGGCGTGCACCAGGCACCTGCATCAGGCGGCGAAGGCAGCGGGCGGGGCTCTCAGGCCACGGCCCCGCCCTCTGACATGGCTGCTTCTGGAAGCTGGGAGGTGCAGTGCCACCGGAGGAACAGGCTCCCGCCTGAGGCCACGCCGCCCTCTGCTGGGCGCAGAGGCCAAGCGGCAGGAACGTTCTCGGGGAAGATTTTCTCATTTTGAACAAACTTGATGAAGTGTGTCACCGAGCTTTGCCCGGAAAGCGAAGTTGGACTGTATCAGTTGCAAAGTCTCTCCCTCTTCAGAGGCAAAATGCGGAGCATTTGTAGCCGGAGGGAGTGCAGGGTGTGCACAGACAGATTTGAAGTCAGGCTCATGCTGCCTCCCAGCTCTCCTGCCCTGGTTATAGCATCTTGGGCAAGATTGACATCCCCTCTCGGCCTCAGTTTTCTTATCTGTGAAATGGGATTATCCTAAGGATACCCAAATATTAAAGAAGAAAAGCTTTGCAAAGCCACCCGCAGAGCATGTTACACAGTATTTCAATAATACTGGTTACCATCCTAACTGGTTTGGCTCAGCGGACGGAAGGGTCCCAGGTTCGATTGCGGTCAGGGGCATGTACCTTGGTTGCTGGCACATCCCCAGTAGGAGGTGTGCAGGAGGCAGCTGGTCGATGTTTCTCTCTCATTGATCTTTCTAGCTCTCTACCTCTCTCCCTTCCTCTCTGTAAAAAATCAATAAAATATATATTTAAAATAATAATAATAATAATAATAATAATAATGGTTACCATTATTGCTTCAATCTTTCCCTTAAAGATGCAGAAACTCAGAGGACTTGATCAAGGGCCCCGAGGCCATGTGCCTCTGTTGGGCTGAAGCGGAACAATCCCAGGCCAGAACGGTCCGTCCTCCCCCTCGGGGGCAGGGCAGTGAGGTCTGGGGGCGGCTGTCCCCGGCTGATGTAGACACAGGAGGTCCGTCCCCTCACCAGTGTTCACTGAGCACCGCCGTCTGCCCAGCGCTCTCCTCGGCACTGGGGGAGGGGGTGACTGGGTGACTGGGCTGCAGATGGCTCTGCCACGCCCCTGGGCACCTGGTGGGTGGGCTGGTTCCCCTTTCCTGTGGTTTGTCATGTCCCCAGTGTAGCCAAACTCACACCAGGCATCACTGAGTTCATCACTGTTCCTCCGATGAACGTCACGGAAGGTGAGGACTCGCACTGACTGTAAACCACCACCACCAAAATGGCAGGTGCTGGCGGCGGCCACGGGCCCAGCCCTGGACAGCGCTGGCTTGGCACAGGCCGGGCGAGGCCTGGGTGGGCATTCCAGGACCAGCCTGTCAGCCACTCCCCCGAGCTCCTGGAGTGTGTCGTCCTTCCTGCCCAAGTTCTCCCCGGCTAAGGAAGGAGAACTGCGGGGTCAGACAGCAAAGCTAAGCCCCCGCTGCCGCCCGAGACGGGTGCCAAATCCATGGCAGGCAGGCATGATCTCACCCATGCGACACACACATCGATGCGTGAGAACATGTATACCAACTTCTATGTGCATGAACTATTTAGTGGAATGCTGGAGACAGGAACATGGGTACACCCTCGCGATGGCACAGCATTATACCCACGTGGCAAAGGGCGCGGACGGGGGGTAACGGGTGACAGGAGTGCGGGTGTAACCGGAGGGAGCCTGTGGGAGGGCGCTGGCCTGGGCCGGGTGCCTCTGTGCTCTGGGGGGCCCCCAGCTCATTGGTCACCACCATTAGACCCACAGGAGCTTGTTATTGCTGCAGGGACAATGCCTCACCCTCATGAGCACACCGAGGCCGCCCCGGGGAACTGCATTGTGCACCGCTGGTGTCCTCTGCTTAAGAGTTTTGTTAAAAGCCAGCTGACCCCCCTCCTCCCCAACACACACACACACACACACACACACACACACACACTAAAATCTTCCTAGGGCTTCTTCTTGGTTTTATCACAACCAAAGTACTTACGTGACTTACGAGCTGAGCAGACCTAGCCTCTCCTCTCCCCTTTCCCCTCTCCCTCCCCTCCGAACCCGGCTTGAGCTCCCAGGTTCTTCTGTGCCCCCTCTTCGGGACGTCCTCGCCCACATCTGCCCCAGACCCTCTGCATGACTCCGTGCGCCCCAGACACCTCCCACTCGGCACCCCTTCCCGGGGCCTGCACCTCCGCGGCGGGCGCTCTACCGGGCTCCCTGCGGGCAGCAGCTGGCTTGCGGGTTGTCTGTCACTTTGTGGGTCCTGTGTCCCCAACACCCGTACTGCCTGTGCACAGCAGACACCACCCACACATGTACACACACACGCACATACACTTCACATGCATGCACATGCACACGCACACACGTGCACATAACACACATGCGTGCCTGCACGCACACACAGACAGACACACATGCTGAACACGGGCCGTGGGGGGGGTAAAGGTGCCGTCCTGGTCTGATTACAGAAAGTACGGCCGTTCCCACGGGAACCGGGAGACCTTGGGGAGATCTTGGTAGAAATCTCCGCGGGAAGCTCTCCTTCTCCAGAGGCTCCGCCTTCCACGGCTCAAAGATGCGCTGGAGAACAGCTCGCGCTCTGAGACGGACACGCCCAGGCCTCCGGGAGGGCCCGCTCTGACTCAGCTGGGAACCACATGCCTATGGGCAGCAAGGTCTGACTCAGGCCCCTCTCCTTGACAAATAAAAAGGTTGTTTCAATGATACCTCAAATATAAATTAGTTAAAAATCACTTATACCTCAGGGGAGGGAGAGAGGGAGAGTGGGGAGAGAGAGGGAGAAAAAAGAAAAAGAGAAGAAGGGAGGGAGGGAGGGAGGAAAGGGAAGGAGGGAGGGAGGGAAAGAAGAGGAGGGAGTGAGGAGGAAGGAGAGAGGGAGGGAGAAGAAAGGAGGGAGGGAGAAGGAAGGAGGGATGGAATGAGGGAGGGATGGAGGGAGGGAGGGAGGGAGGGAGGGAGGGAGATTGTTTACTTTGTGAGACTGCATGGAGGAGAGTATGGAGGTGGTGTGTAGCCCCAGGGGCCATACGGATCCCTTGCTGGCTAGATGCACAGTTCAGTCAGCCACAGTCTTATCCATTCTCAGCAGCAACGACATGTCTTGCCGGCCATATCTAGAGCCTAGCCATGGCTGAAGTCACTGTTTCACAGAGAAGTAGCCTGCTTTCCAGGATGCTCCCCAAGAGACAGCCCCGGGAGCCTTGCTCCATGTGAGGCGGCTGGGCCGTTGGTGCGGAGGCCGTGGCCTCCTGCCAGCGTCTCCCTGTGAGCCGAGCCGGCGCTGGTCTCCTCCTTGGCGCCGGCACCGGTGTGAACGCTGACCCCCTGACCACGCTGGCGACACGCCCGCCCATCCTGCTTAGGTCACAGTAGCATTCTCATCATTGTTGAACTAACTCCCAGTGCTTCGTTTGTGTTTTAAACTGAAAGTAAGTGACTGGTGTTCTGAAGCAACTGCACACTTAATCCCGAAAGCTGCTCGCTGGTGGGCGGGCGCCCATGCTCGGGTCCAGGAGCTTAAGGAGCAAAACGGAGTGAGGGATGTAAGAGCAGAGATCTGGGTTCAAATCCAGATTCCTCTCCTTCCTAGGGGTTGCCATCGATGACATGGCCTGCTTCATAACGCAACCCCTTCACGGGCCCTGATGGCCATATGCACCCCATTGGCCAGGAACCAAATGTGCTCATAAACACAGCCCAGTGCCCTGTACACAGGGCTGTGCAGACGCGCTAAGCGCAGCAGAAAGAGGGAAGTGTCTTGAGTAAAAGAAGATGTAGAAGTTGTTATGTAGCTAGAAAAAGGGAACTGGGATCTAGAGAGGTAGAAATAAACAAACATCCTCGCTGGTGTCAGGGATCTGACACAAGTTACCTCTTTTAGTTTTCACAATCACAAAATAAGTACCATATTGTTCAATACTTCCAAGCCTAACTCAAAATGGCTTAAGATCAAGAATGAGAGAGAGAGAGAGAGAGAGAGAGAGAGAGAGAGAGAGAGAGAGAGAGAGAGAGATATGGAGAGAGATGGAGAGAGAGAGATGGAGAGAGAGATGGAGTGAGAGAGGGAGAGAGAGAGAGATGGAGAGAGAGATGGAGAGAGAGAGAGAGATGGAGGAGAGAGAGAGATGGAGAGAGAGAGAAAGATGGAGAGAGAGAGAGAGATGGAGAGAGAGATAAAGAGAGAGATGGAGAGAGAGATGGGGAGGAGAGATGAGAGGAGAGAGGAGAGGAGAGAGAGAGGGAGAGAGAGATGGAGAGAGAGAGCTGGAGAGAGAGAGGGAGAGGAGAGAGAGAGAGGAGAGAGAGAGGATGGAGAGAGAGAGATGGAGAGAGAGATGGAGAAAGAGAGATGGAAAGAGATGGAGAGAGAGAGAGAGATGGAGAGAGAGAGATGGAGAGGGAGAGAGAGATGGAGAGAGAGATGGAGAGAGAGATGGAGAGAGAGGGGGAGAGAGAGGGAGAGAGGGAGAGAGAGATGGAGAGAGAGAGATGGAGAGAGAGAGAAAGATGGAGAGAGAGAGATGGAGAGAGAGAGAGAGATGGAGAGAGAGAGATGGAGAGAGAGAGAGAGATGGAGAGAGAGATGGAGAGAGAGATAAAGAGAGAGATGGAGAGAGAGAGATGGAGAGAGAGAGAGGGAGAGGGAGAGAGAGATGGAGAGAGAGAGGGAGAGAGAGAGGGAGAGAGAGATGGAGAGAGAGAGATGGAGAGGGAGAGAGAGATGGAGAGAGAGAGGGAGAGAGAGAGAGGGAGAGAGAGATGGAGAGAGAGAGAGAGATGGAGAGAGAGAGAAAGATGGAGAGAGAGAGATGGAGAGAGAGATGGAGAGAGAGATGGAGAGAGAGATGGAGAGAGAGAGATGGAGAGAGAGAGATGGAGAGATATGGAGAGAGAGAGAGAGAGAGATGGAGAGAGATGGAGAGAGAGATGGAGAGAGAGATGGAGAGAGAGATGGAGAGAGAGATGGAGAGAGAGAGATGGAAAGAGAGAGAGAGATGGAAAGAGAGATGGAGAGAGAGAGAGGGAGAGAGAGAGATGGAGAGAGAGGTGGAGAGAGAGAGATGGAGAGATATGGAGAGAGAGAGAGATGGAAAGAGATGGAGAGAGAGAGATGGAGAGAGAGATGGAGAGAGAGAGAGAGAGAGAGAGAGAGAGAGAGAGAGAGAGAGAGAGAGAGAGAATAGGATTGCTGGCTTCAGGACGGGGGCGCCGAGGTGAAATGGAGTTTTCTGTAGCTCAGAGGACCTGCAGGTTAAATGACATGGTTTTCTCTTTCTTGGGCCTTTCTCCCAGCCACTGCCATATCCTTCTCCTTTCTCCCATTTGCAGGCCTCATTCCCTGCCATATGGGGCCTGGACCTGCCCTCCATGGGAGCAGGAAGCATGGCTCTGGAGGCCTCGGGCTGGGTTCCTGCAGAGACAACCCAGGGGGAGGGGCCTCCTTGTCCGTGGCGCCTGAGTCAGCCTTGGGAGCACAGGTGGCCTCGCTGGTCACATGCACACCGTTTGCCCAGTGACCGAGCTTCCGCACATGGGGTGCCTGATTGGCATAGAAAAAAGAACAAACTAAGCCCAAAGTTAGAATAAGGAAGAAAATAAGAGCAGAAACAAATGAAATAGAAAATTTTTTAAACTCAACAAAACTAAGGGCTGTTTTTTCATTTTATTTTTATTGATTTCAGAGAGTAAGGAAGAGGGAGAAAGTGATGGAAACATCAGTGGTAAGAGGGAATCATGGATTGGCTGCAACCCACAAGCCAGGTGATTCTGCAACTCGGGCAAGTCTGAGAGCTGGGCACGTGCCTCCACCGGGAATCCAACAGTGACTCCTGGTTCATAGGTCGACAATCAACGAAGGCAGGGCTGCTTTTGTGGGGGTGAGGGGGAGAAATCAACAAAATTGACAGACCTTTAGCTAACTTAAGAAAAAAGAGAGAAGATAAAAAAATATCAGATATAAAAGAGGATGCATTATAACTGAAGCCACAGAGCTTCAAAGGATTATAAGAGACTATTATAAACAAATATATTGCACAAGAATGCACACATTCCTAGAAACCTACCAAGATTGACTCATGAAGCAACAGAAAATCTGAACAACCAATAATGAGTAAATACACTGAATAGGTAATCAAAAGCCTCCCCCAAAAGAGAAACCAAATCAGACGGCTTCACTGGTGAATTCTACCAAATACTTTAAAAAGAATTAGCACTTACCTTTCTCAAATTCTTACAAAAACTAAGGAGGAGTGAGTGCATGATAACTCATTTTACAAGGCCAGCATCGTCCTGAAACCAAAAGCAGGAAGTGACACCCACAGAAAAAGAAAACTGCAGGCTAGCATCTCAATGGCCTTGGACGCAAAAGTTCTCCGCAAAGCACTGGCCCCTGAATGAGGAGTGCAGCAAAGGAGCCACCGCAGCCAGGGGTGGACCCACGGATGCAGGATGGCTCAACATATGCAAACAATAAGAGTGGTACACACACTAGGAAAATGAAGGGGGAAATGGAATGATCGTCTTTTAAAATGCAGAAAAAGCATTTAACGACATTTAACATTCTTGCTCTGGCCGATGTGGCTCAGTGATTAGGCCTGCACAACAGAGGGCACATACCTGGATTGCAGGTCCCATCCCACCGTCAACCCTCACGGTGGGGTGCATGTGTGGGAGGCAACCAATCAACGTGTTTCTGTCACATCCATGCTCTTCTCTCTCTCTCTTCCTCCCCCACCCCTTCTTTTCTCTCTAAAAATCAATGGAAAAAAATATCCTCACTCCTAGGATGAGAATAAAAATAAAACAAATTTAATATCCTTTCATGGTGAACACACACACACACACACACACACACAAAAGAACAAAAACAAAAAACCAAACACCTAGGAATAGGCCCTGGCCAGATAGCCAGTTGGTTAGAATCATCCTGATATGCCAAGGTAGTGGGTTTGATCCCGGGTCAGGGCACATACAAGAAACAATCAAGGAGTGCATGACTAAACGGGACAATAAATCTCTCTCTCTCTCTCTCTCTCTCTCTCTCTCTCTCTCTCTCTCTCTCTCAAAAATTAGAAATTTATAAAAAGATAACTAGAAATAAATAGAAGGAAATGACCTCAAGTTAACAAAGGAACAAAGGCCATATACGAAACAAAGGCCATATATGAAAAGCTAACATCATCTCAGTCAACAGTGAAAACCTAACAGCCAGGGTGCACCTCATTCAACACAGACCAATCTCCGTTCAAGCCAGAGCGATCCAGCCCAACCCTGCTCCCTGCCCAGACCCGCACCCTCCTGTGGGCACCCATGGCCATGCATATGTGCATACAGGGTCTTTAGTTGATTACCTCCCACCCAACCACCCGCCTCCACTCCCTCCCAGGTTCCTCACTCTGTTCCATGTTTCCATGGCTCTGAATTCACTGTGTTCATCTGTTTATTTTCTTATTTAGATGCCACATGTGTGAGAGATCATGTGATACTTGTCTTTCTCTGACTTATTTCACTTAGCATAATAATCTCCAGGTCCCTCCATGCTGTCTCAAAGGGTAAGAGATTCTTCTTTTTACAGCTTCATAGTGTTTAGTGGTATAAATGTAACACAGCTTTCTGTCCACTGTCTGCTGACGGGCACCTGAGCTGTTTCCAGATCTTATTGCAAACTGTGCTGCTATGAACATAGGGGTGCATGCATGCTTTCTGATTGGTGCTTAGGATTTCTTAGGATATAGTCCTAGAAGTGAAATCAATGGGTCAAATGGCAGTTCCATATTTAATTTTTTGAGGAAACTCCATACTGCTTTCCACAGTGGCTGCACCAGTCTGCATTCCCACCAGCAGTGCAGGAGGGTTCTCTTTTTTCCGCATGCTAACCAGCACCTGTCATTTGTTGATTAGTTGATGGTAGCCATTCTCACAGGTGTGAGATGGTACCTCATTATCATTTTAATTTGCATGACTCTGATGATCAGTGACTTTGAGCATGTTTTCATCTGTCTCTTGGCATTTGCATGTCCACTTTGGAGAAGTGTCTGGTTAGGTCCTTTGCCCAATTTTTTAATGGATTGTTTGTCTTTCTTTTGTTCAGTTGTGTGAGTTCATTATATATTTTGGAGATTAATCCTATTTAATAAAGGGCACATGCAATGGACTCCCTTTTTGTTTTGTTGATGGTTTCTTTTTCTGTGCAGAGCTTTTTATTTTGATGTAGTCTCATTCACTTATTTTCTCCTTTGCCATAGGACATGTAGACATAAATATATTGCTATGAGAGATGTCTGAGATTTTGCTGTCTATGGTTTCTTCTAAGATTTTATGATTTCCTGACTCACATATAGGTCTTTTACCCATTTTGAGTTTATTCTGTGTATGATGTAAGTTGGTTAATTTCATCTTTAGCATGTATCTGTCCAATCTTTCCAGCATCATTGAGTGAAGAGACTGTCTTGGTTCCATTGTATGGTCTTTCCTCCTTTGTCAAATATTAATGACAGAGTGCAATGGCTTGGGTCCATTTATGGGTTTTTTGTCCTATTGTGATTTATAATAGAGGCCCAGTGCTCCGAGGCTTGGCATGGCCTGTGGGGATCAGTCCAAAACCGGCAGTCCAACCTGCCTGCTGCTCCTGCTCATCCTGGCCGCACTGCGCCTGCCACCACACTGCCTCTCGCCTCTCGGCAGGCTCAGTGCTGCTCTGCTCCAGTCTCTGGGCTGTGGCAGCCAGCATGAGCCTGCATCTAGTGTCCCTCAGTCAGCTAAGCAGCACTCTCGCTGTGGGGGTGCACTGACACCAGGGGCAGCTCCTGCATTAAGCATCTGCCCCCTGGTGGTCAGTGCACATCATAGCAACTGGTGGTACTGTTGAGTAGATGAAGAGTCACTTAGGCTTTTATATATACAGACTAGAGGCCCGGTGCACAAAATTTGTACACCAGGGTGTGTGTCCTTCAGCTCAGCCTTCACCCTCTCCAATCTAGGACCCCTCAAGGGCTGTCCGACTGTCCATTTAGGCCTAATCCCAGTAGGATAGGGCCTAAACAGGCAGTTGGACATCCCTTGCACAATCCAGGACTGCTGGCTCCCAACTGCTCGCCTGCCTGCCTTCCTGATTGCCCCTAATTGCTTCTGTCTGCCAGTCTGATCACCCCATAACCTATCCCCTGGCAGCCTGATTGATGTCTAACTGCTTCCCTGCCAGTCTGTTTGCCCCTAATTTCCCTCCCCTTCAGGCCTGGTCACCCCTAACTGCCCTTTCCTGCAGGCCTGATCCCCCACAACTGCTCTCCCCTGCAAGCCTAGGTCTTCCCCAATTGCCCTTCCCTGAAGGCCCAGTCACCCCCAACTTCCCTCCTCTGCCAGCCTGGTACTCCCATAGCCCTCCCCTGCAGGCTTGATCACCCGCAACTGCCCTCCATTGCAGACCTGGTACTTCCCAACTGCCTTCCCCCTGCTGGCCTGATAGTCCACAACTGCCCTCCCTTACAGGCCTGTTTCTCCCCTGCTGGCCATCTTGTGTCCACATAGGGACAGGATCTTTGACCACATGGGGGCAGCCATCTTGTGTGTTGGAGTGATGGTCAATGTGCTTATTACTCTTTTATTAGATAGGATAGAGGCCTGGTACATGTATGGGGACCAGCTGGTTTGCCCTAAAGGGTGTCCCAGATCAGGGTTGAGGTTCCCTTGGGGAATGGGGCAGCCTGGGTGAGGGGCCTGTGGTGGTTTGCAGGCTGGCCACGCCCCCTGGTGACCCAAGCAGAGGCCCTGGTATCTGGGGTTTATTTATCTTCTACAATTGAAACTTTGTAGCCTGGAGCAGAGCCAAGCCTCCTGCTTGCTCCATGGCCACAGTCATTTTTGTTAGGATTTATGTATCTTCTATAATTGAAACTTTGTAGCATTGAGTGGAGGCCTGGGCCCGCCAGGTTGTGTGGAAAGGTTGGCTTCCTCCATTGCTGGGAAAACCCAAGCCTCCTGCTCACTTTGTGGCCATAGCCATCTTGGCTGGGTTAATTTGCATACTCACTCCTGATAGGCTGGTGGGCGTGGCTGGTGGGTGTAGCAGAGTGGTGGTTAATTTGCACATTGCTCTTTTATTAGATAGAATGCCTGTTCTTGTGCCAGTACTAGGCTGTATTATAACTTGATAGCAGGTATTGTGATCCTTCCAACTTTGTTCTTCATTATCAAGATTGCTGCAGCTATTCAGGATCTTTTTTGGTTCCATCTAAATTTTTGAAGGATTTGTTCTAGATCTGTGAAATATGCCATTGGTATTTAATTGGGATGGCATTGAATCTGTAGATTGCCTTAGGTAGTATGGACATTTTAATGATGTTGATTCTACCAATCCATATATACGGTATATTCTTCCACTTGTTCATATCTTCTATTTTTTTCAACATCCTGTAGTTCTCTGAGTACTGGTCTTTATATTCTTGGTTAAGTTTATCCCTAAATATCTTAATTTTTTTCTAAATATCTATTGTTGAAATGACAATGGGATTGCCTTTTTAGTTTCTCTTTCTGAAAATTCATTATTAGCATATAAAAAAGCCATCAGTTTTGAATGTTGATTTTGTATCCTAATACATTGCCAAATTCATCGATTAACCTAGTCTTTTTTTGGGGGGGGAGGGGAATCTTTAAGGTTTTCTATATATAATATCAAGTCATCTGTGAATGATGGGAGTTTTACTCCCTCCTTTCCAAATTGGATGCATTTTATTTCTTCTTCTTGTCTAATTGCTGTGGCTAGGACTTCCAGTGCTGTGTTGAATAAGAACTGGTGAAAGCAGACATCCCTGTCTTGCTTCTGTTCTTAGGGGAAATGTTTTTAATTTGTGCCCATTGAGTATGATGTTCACTGTAGGTTTGTCATATATGACCTTTATCATGTTGAGATATGCTCCCTTTACTAAGAGTTGTTTTTTTGTTTTTTGTTTTTTATAAAAAGTGGGTGTTGGATTTGTCAAATGCTTTGCCTGTGTCTATTGATATGATTATGCGATATTTGTCTTTCAATTTGTTTATGTGATGTATCATGTTTATTGATTTACAAATATTGTATCAACCTTGCATCCCTGGAATAAATCCCACTTGGTCATGGTGTATGATCTTTTTATTATATTGCTGGATCCAACTTGCTAATATTTTGTTGATGATTTTAGCATCTATGTTCATCAAGAATATTGGCCTGTAATTCTCTTTCTTTGTAGTGTCTTTATCTGGTTTTGGAATTAGGATAATGGTAGCTTCATAAAAAGAGCTGAGAAGTGTTCCTTCCTCTTGGATTTTTTGGAATAATTTGAGGACTATAGGAGTTAGCTCTTCCTTGAATGTTTGATAAAACTACCTTGTGAAGCTGTCTGGACCCAGGATTTTGTTTGCTGGGAGTGTTTTGATTACTGCTTCTTTTCCCTCAGTTATTATTGGCCTATTCGGATTTTCTGATTCTTCCTGATTCAGTTTTGGGAGATTATATTTTTCTAGAAATTTGTCCATTTCATACACATTGTTGAGCTTGTTGGCATATTGTTGTTCATAGTATTTTCTTACAATCCTTTGTATTTCTGTAGTGTTAGTGGTTATTTCTCCTCTTAAGTTTCTGATTTTATTTATTTGGGTCCTCTCTCTGTGTGTGTGTTTCTTGGTGAGTCTGGCTAATGGTTCTTCAATCTTTTTTATCCTTTCAAAGAACCATCTTTTGGTTTCATTGATTTTTTTTTTGCATTGTTTTTGTCATCTCGATGTCATTTATTTCTGCTCTAATCTTTATTATTTCTTTCTTTTATTTACTAGTACCTTAGAATTTCCTTGTTGCTCTTTTTCTAGTTATTTAAGTTGCAGGGTTAAATATTTTTTTGTTTATTATTGTTTTTTGAGGTAGGGCTGGAGTGCTATAAACTTCCCTCTCAGGACTACTTTTGCTGTGTCCCAGAGATTTGGAGTTGTTGTGTGTTCATTTTCATTTGTTTCTAGGAAATTTTTTATTTATTCTTTGATCTCATTGGTAACACACTCATTGTTTAATAACATACTATTTACCTCCATGAGTTTGAATATTTTTGGGTGTTTTTACTGTAGTTGATTTCTAATCTTATTCCACTGTGTCCTGAAAAGATGCTTGATATGATTTCAGTCTTCTGGAACTTATAGAGACTTGTTTTGTTTCCTAACATGTGGCTTATTTTTGTGAATGACCCATTTGCATTTGAGAAGAATGTGTATTTTGCAGTTTTGAGGTGAAATGCTCTATAAATATCAGTTAAAGCCATCTGATCCAGTGTGTCTTTTAGAACCACTTCTTCCTTGTTCATTTTTTATCTGGAAGATATAACCAGTGAAATAAATGGGCTGTTAAAGTTCCCTACTGTGACTGTATTGTTGCCAGTCTCTCCTTCAAAGTCCTCTAACCGTTTTTTATATATTTTGGTGCTCTTGTATTGGGTGCATATATATTTACCAGTGTTATATCCTCCTGTTGGACTGATCCCTTTCGTATTATGTAGTTACCTTTGTTATCTTAATTTGGAAGTCTATTTTGTCAGATATGAGCATTGATACTCCAGCTTGTTTTATTTTCCCATTTGCACGGAAAAAAATTTTCCCTCCCTTTGCTTTCATCCTGTGTGAGTCTTTTGTTCTGAGATGGGTCTCTTGCAGGCAGCATATAGTTGGGTCATGTTTTGTATCCATCAAACTACCCTATGTCTTATGATTGGAGTATTTAACCCATTTACCTTTAAGGTTATTATTGATAGCTACTTATTTATTGCCATTTTAATTCTATATGCCTATTTTTCTCTCTCTATTTCTTCTTCTCATAACAACAGTCTCTTTAGCATTTATTGTAATCCTGGCTTGGTGGTGATAAACTTCTTTAGCCTTTTTTTTTTTTTTTTTTTTTTTTTTTGTCTAGGAAGCTCTTTATTTCACATCTATTTTGAATTATGTGAATATTTTGCTTTCCATTTCCTCTGGCCTGTAAAGTTTCTGATGAGAAATTAGGCGTCAGCCTTATGGGAACTCCTTTATAGGTATCAGTTTGCTTTTCTCTTGCTGTCTTTAAAATTCTCTTTTTGTCCTTTATTTTCAACATTTTAATTATGATGCATCTAGGTGTGGGCCTGTTTGGGTTCTTCTTGCTTGGGTTTCTCTGTGCCTCCTGAACTACTGTGACTTTTCCTTTGCCAGATTAGGGAAGTTTTCTTCAAACATGTTCTCTATCCCTTTCTCTCTCTTCTGGCACACTTATGATGTGAATATTGATATGTTTCATGTTATCCCAAAACTCTTTTAAGTTGTCCTGTTGTTTTTAAAATGTTTTCTCTTTTTGGTTCTCTGATTGAGTAATTTTTTCAACCCTGTCTTCTAATTCACTGATTCAATCAGTTCCCCCTAATCTGCTGTGTATCCCTTCCAATATGTCCTTTATTTGTCCTATGTCATTCTTTATTTGTTTTCATATTTACTATATATTTTTCTCATGCTGTTCAGCATCTTTATCTTCATTAATCTGTACTCTATATCAGATAAATTTCTTATCTTCATTTTATTTATCTCTTCTTCTGGAGAATTCTCCTGTTCTTTCACTTGGGGGTTGTTTCTTTGTCTCCTCTTTTGGTTGCCTGTTGAGACTTGTGACTATGTATTAGGTAGATCTGCTACTCCTTTCAATCTCCAGTACAGGATAGTGTCAAATGCTGTTTGTGACTAATTAGATCAGGCAAAGACTCAAAGTCTCCAGAGTCCACCTCTGCCTACAGACAGATATGATTCCATCTTGAATAGTTCTTAGGCAATTGTCCATAGGTATGGCAGTTTTTTTTCCAATAAGGTTTTTTTTGTTTTGTTTTGTTTTGTTTTGTTTTGTTTTGTTTTCCAATTGCTTCTGCCAAGAGGCTAGAGTCTCTTAATGGGCCTCAGAAATACCACACCATGGGGCAAAGTGTTTTTCCATAAGGTGGGTCACCTGTCTTCCCATCAGGCAAAGCCATCAGTATAGCAAATATCTGCATGAGAAAGATGTCCTCTGCAACTGAAGAAATGGCTCATCACAGGAAACCAGAGTATCTGCCCTATGAGTTCTTACCCCAGAGTCCTCAATCCTGGCTTCTGTTAACACAGCTCTAGTCCACTCTGCTCTTGAGCACAAGGCAAGTGGTTCCACAGAAATTTTGCATGTTGGCCCTTTAAGAGGATGCCTGCATTTCCAACCATCTCTTCATGGCAGACAGCACCCCACTGCTTTTCACAGCCAGATTTTGTATTGGTAACCTTCTCAGTTCTGGTGCTGTCTTCTGGGGTGCCCAACTTGGGGATTAGACTTCCAGAGTTCTTAGTGGCAATCCCCCACAGCTGAGATATCGCTCCAGAACTTCAGTTGCTGTCTGTCAGAGCCTTGCCAGCCCTTTCATTCATCCATCCCTCCTACCAGTATCTATGCAGTCTCCATTTCTGTACTCAGTTATTAGGGTTCTTTCCAGTGAGTCTTCTATTGATTATTCAGGAAATTTTTCTGTATTTTAGTTATAATTCCAGTTTGGTCCTGGGAGTGTGTCTTTGCAGCATCCACTTACTCTACTACCATTTTTAACCTTTAACTTCATTATTAGAATTCCTATTAGATACACATTGTCTTTGGAAAACCAGAGTTCTTTATAGACTTAGGTCTATTTATAAATTTTGTTCCAATTCATCCTCACTCATCTACTGGCCCCAACTATCCTCATAATCCATTTTGTCTTTTACTCAAATCAAAGAGTCCCCATTTGGAGAGGTGGGACCTGGGCCTTCTGCACCTGCAGACTCGAAAGTCAAAGAGTAGGTAATTTTGGTCAATCACTCCTTTCTTGAATTTCTACTTGACAATCACATTTTCAGCAAACTGTGTTAATAATTACAAAAATAGATTAAGTTAAAAACTTTTAATCTTTAATATTAAAAATAAATATGACTTATTTGAACTAAAATTAAAATCCAGTTTACACATTTATCTGACCCCTCAACCCCCTAACTCTGGCAAACACCAACCTGTTCTTTATATCAATGAATTCGGTTATATGCAGGGTGTCCCAAATATATATATACTTCTTTTCAATTGGAATGAATAATTATTCAAAGTGTATGCATTTTGGGACATGCTATATATGGATTTACTTTCTACATGTAAGTGATATCATACAGTACTTGTCTTTTTCTGTCTGACTTATTTCTCTTATAAAGCTCTCAAGGTCCAGCCATGTTGTCACAAATTGCAAGATTTCAGTCTTTTCTATTGCTTAATAATATTCCATTGTATATACATAACATCTTCTTTATTCATTCATCTGTTTTGATACTAAGGTTATTTCCATATCTTGGCTATTATAAATAATGCTGCAATGAACATAGGGATGCATTTATCTTTTTTAAATTATAAAAATTTTTACCTTTTTTAATTATTGTTTTTATTTTCTTTGGATAAAGGCTCAGATGTGGAATTGCTGAATTATGGTAGTTCTACTTTTCTATTTTTTGAGGAACTGCTTTCCATAGGTTACACAATTTAAAGTCCTAGTAACAGTGCATAAAGGGTTCCTTTTTCTCCATAGCCTCTCCAACATTATTGCTAGTTTTTTTAGAAAAGCACTAACAGATGAGAAGAACATATTGTGGTTTTGACTTGCATTGTGTTGAGCACCTTTTCATGTACCTGCCAGCCATCTATATGTGTTTATGTACCTGTTGGCTATCTGTATGAATGAAAAGAATAAAACCTTTTCAATCTTATCTGAGTTTCATTTTTATCCAACCTTAACCCCAGTCAATCCTAAAAATTTAAACGGGGCACATTTTTAAACATTACCAATGGAATAAGTGTGTGAGCAAGCAAGAAATGCCCACTCATGGAACCGAAACGTATTTGAGTCAGAAAATATAATTTCTGTTCCTTGTTTCTATGCATGTTTTTTCTCAGTACACCAAAAATAGATTGTGTTCCCAAGGTAGTAATATTAATAAGATTTCACATCAACACACTTATTGCTTTAAGTTAGAAGACTTTCTAGATTTTATCATGTTAACGTGTTTGTCAAGTTACTTTACATTTAATTTAATTTTTCCAATCCATCATTCACCATCCCCCTAAGACCACATATAGACTGAAAGGGACACCACTGAAATAAAAGAAAAATGCCAGTCCTTTGTCACAAAGGGTTCGTTTTGTGGCCTAATTTTCTACCGTCTGGGATAGGCATTTATAACCTCCAGCGCGCAGGACCAGGACGACACACAGATTACTTGTCTGGGTGGCCGTGGGGAAGTTGATACTAATATTTCAGCCCCAAGGACACCCTTAACAAGTGGCCTGTGTCCTTGGCCTTCTTCCCACTGCTGGATCCTTCTGCCCTAGTCAAGGCCTCCTTCCTGCAACCCCCTGCCCTGTCCTCCCGCCTGCTGTGAGGCACATGCTCTCTCCACCCACAGCTCCTTCATAAAAACCCTCAAACCTCAGTGCCTAAGGAAAAAACAAGAGTCAGAATTTTGGGGTGAGGAGTGTGAGGAGTTTGGAGGAAACTCTCTCCAGTGAAACTATTTTTTAACTAAAATAATTATTTATGTTACTGGACAATTTTGAATCTCTGAAAAGTGTTCTGTGCCCAAACAGCAAATACAAAAATATTTATTAAAAAATAGCAAAACCTCCATAAGAACAGGAGGGTATGTGTCATGTGAACCATGACCCACTTCTACCTCCTCCCCCACGCTCAGCAGCCAGGGCCTCACTCTGGGTGGATGCAGCCAACAGGGCTGCCTCCCTGCCAGCTCCCAGTCCACAGCTGTGGCTCCACCAGCAGGGCAGGCCTTGGGATCTCTCATGCTCCCCACACCAGCTCCATGTTGTACAAGTTCTGCTCCAGGGATGTTCATCCACGAGAACAGGGCTCCCTCTCCAGCCCCACTTGTAGGGCAGAAGTCGCACAGGGAGAAGACCAAGACTACCTCCCGCCCAATGTCCTGTTGATTCAGGGGTGGGAACATCCAGCCCACGGGCCATATAAGGCCCTTGAAATCATTTGTTGTCCTCCTGCCGAGGTATTAGGGTGAGTTAGCTAAATGTGTGACCAAATACAGCAGGCTCATTGTTAAGCTGATAATTTTTAAGTTGAGCCCTGGGAGGAGCCAGGGATTGGTCCAGCCAGCAGACTAGAGAAATGCACCAGCCAACAGCAAACATCAACCAACCAGAGCTTAAGGGGGAGGTCAGTGTCCAGACTGATTACACTAGTATATATGTCACCTAACTTTCAGTCCTCAACCAAAATGGAAAAAGAGATGTATAGATTCAGGAAAGCAGCACCTGTCCGCAGGAATAGAGCAGGCAAATAGAAAGAGCCTTTGAGGAGGGACCCAGAAGTGTGACCCAAGCAGACAAAGACTTCAGAGGAGTTATAAGTATGCTCAAAGAAGTAAAGGAAACATGCTTAAAAAATAAGAAATTAAAGAAGATCTAAAAGCAAGTGAACCATGTTCATGGATGAGAATATTTTAAATCGTTAAAAGGGCAATATTCCCAGGTTGATATATAGAATCAACACAGTTCTTGTCAAAATCCCAGCTTCTGTTATAAAAATTGTCAAGCTGGTCCTAAAATTCTTATGACAATGCAAAGCAAGCATAATAGCTAAAATAATATATTGAAAACAAAAACACACAGTTGGAAGAGGCAAACTTTGCAACTAAAGAATAACTACAAAACTATAATAATTTTGACTCTAATTCTGGTGTAAGGATAGATACATAGATTAGTGAGATGGAATTTAAAGTCCAGAAATAGGCCTTTGTATTGATCTTCAACAAAGTTGTCAACACAATTAATTTTGGACAGAGTACAGCTGACTCTTGAACAACAGGGGTTTGAATGATGAGGATCCATTTTAGGATCTTTTTCAATAAATACATATAGTACTGTAAATGTATTGTCTTTTTCTTATGAGTTTCTTAGTAACTTTGTCTTTTCTGTAGCTTACTTTATTGTATGAATGCAGTATATAATAAATATAATATATGGAATATGTGTTAATTAACTATTTGTCAACATAAGAAAAATTCAAATCTAAAGAATTTTGTGAGTTTATTTGGACCAAACCATCAACAAATGCTGGGCAGCAGAATCTCAAGGGACTGAGTAATGCTCCAGAGAATGGCAGTTTTGCACGGTGTTTTATACATTACTAACAAAGGAGGAGAGAGATGTAAGAAATCCATTGGTGATAGATTAAGGAGGTGGAAGAAGGAAAAGCGAGGAGACTTCTGGGATTGGGTTAAAAGTAAAAAAAAAAAGACACCTACTTCTTTTACTTAGGTGGGTGCAGGATACTTAATAGTCAACAATCTATTACATATGTAAAAGCCTAAGTGACGAGAATGACTGGAACAACCAGTCACTCTGAGGCGCACTGACCACCAGGGGGCAGATGCTCATGTTGGAGCTGATTGGCCTGTTGCTGTGGCAGTGCAGAGGTGAGGGAAGGAGGAGGGGGAAGGCAGGGAACTGTGTGGTGTACATTCCTTCTGTGCCTGGCCCAGTGACCATCACCTCCTCTCCAGCCTGGCCCCAATTGGCCTTACCCTGATTGGCCTCGGCCAGGCCTACGGACCCCCCCAGTGCACTGGGCCTCTAGTTAACTCAATAACAATGAAGGGACTTATGGTCTCTGCAGAGCAGTGCCGGTGCTTTGAGGGGTCTGGGAAAAGGAAAATTACATTGACATTCCAACAGTATGCTAGATATGTTATCTTAGACATATTGTAATAAGACAACAGGCTAAATTAAGGTAAAGATTGACCTTTTCCAGGGAAGATACTAGCCTAGGCATGACGACCCGCCATAAACTGCTTTTTAATTAAAAAAGTTTTAATTTCAGACCATCCTTTGCGGTTACCTATGTCTCTGAAGTTGCAAGGCCACCATGTAGGCCTTCTCTGGGCTCATCAGATTAGCCTGTGACCCCTTTTCATCCACAAATGTAAGAAATAAAATGATAAAACACTTAGAGAAATACATAGGAATAAATACCAGGCCTTGGATTAGGGAATGTTTTCTTAGATCTAATACAGAAATCACAAACAACAAGAGACAGATTAAATATCTTTAACTCCATCAAAATTAAAAAAGATAAGTGAGTCCATTGCAAATCACCTACATTTGCATTAGAGGTAAATAGAGTATATGCAAATGTGCCAAGGCCACTTTGTGTGGATTCGGTGTAGTGCTCTGATGTGGAAAATTTAAATTTTGCCTTTTGGTACTTTCTGGGGTTCCCCCCCCCTAATATTTCTATCTACAGACCATACTGAGAGCTGGCTGTAATTATATTTTGATAAAGTAACCTAGGTGAATGCGGTATGTGAAAAGGAAGTTATAGTTTTCCCTCCTTTCTAAGCTCTGGTGCCAAGGATCTCCTCTGGCAGTAAAAACACACAGTAATTGTGTGCTGATTTGGATTTCACAGAAAATGAGAAATCTGAAGTGCCCAGAGGAGACCTGACTTGCTCAGAGCCACAGGCCTGGGAAGGGGGCGGTGTTGGGGTGCCGGACATCGCCCACTCTTCCGACCTCTGGCCAGAGTTCCTGCCACTGCGCTAAGACTGCACGTGGTCTAAGCTCAGATGCTGTCCTAGGTCCTAAGTAGCTTTTTCTTTCTTGTCCAAAACCTCACTGACAGCAGAAAAGAAGGAAGTCTACTATTTGTAGGTGAAAGGTCACTTTTTAAAACGATTATTTTTAATCCTCACCCATAATGGTAGATGTGCCCTGACAGGGAATCTAACCTTTTGATGTGTAAGACTACGCTCCAGCCAACTGAGCCACACGGGCCAGCGGGAAGCACTGTCAATCGGGGCTGCACTGGAAGGAACCCGTTGGCAGACGGAGGCTGTCACATTCGGTGGCGTCTGGCAGATAGAGAGGCGGGGCCAGGTGGTGGGCATCATGAGATTCAGTGATGCTGGCCGAGGAGACTAACTTGCCTACATAAGACAAGAGAGGGTTAAAATGGTAAATTTCATGTTGTGTCCTTTTATCTCAACTTGAAATAATTTGTATACCCCTAGTCAGTTTGGCCCTGTGGTTGAGCATTGGCCTGCGGACCAAAGGGTCTGGGTGTTAGGCCTGATCCAATAATTGACAGGATATCCCCTCCCCTGGGAAGTGACCTTTAGGCCACTTCATGACAGACATTCTTTTGCTCAGCGCTTGCTAAGACCACATCCACTGGCTAAGACCATTGTGTTTCTCCTCAGGACCCTCACAGAGAATTCTCCGCCCAGAAAGGCTGCCTAGAGTCCCGATGACCTGATAAATTTATGATCCCTTACCGTTTGGTCTCGTGTGTTCCTCCTTTGGTGACCTTAACATTTGGTGCTGAAACCCAAGAGGGTTCCACAGGGTCACTCTGAGATTGCTACTCAGAGAGCAGTAGGCAGTGGCAGCTCGTCCTGGGCTCACTTCCCGATCCACTCGGTGACATGATCACAGCCTCTATCAGCCTCCCTCCCTCTAGACCCTCCAGAACCAGCCAAGGAGGACGCTGGATGGGGAACCTCTCCTTCTCCACTGCTGACCCTCACCCCACACCGGCCAGTCTTCTCTAGGTGAGTGACGTCCCACAATTCCCCTCGTCTGGAGTCTTCTGTCCACTCTCCCTCTCTGACTTCTCCAAAGCCTCTCTTCTAGAAAGTCCTAGTGCTGGGCAGAAGACTCCTCAGCCATTCGGCCTCGGGTCCTTCTGGACTGGGTTCGCCCAGCCTGAGGGTCACCCTTGGTTTCTCATGGTGACGCCTGCCCTAAACAGTCCCCTTTGGGTCTGTGGTCTGTCACTCACCCTTCCTCTCTCGTGGGCCACGGCACCTCCCTCTGCACACTCACAGGGAGGTCAGGCCCAAGGCCCTCATTTTCCTTCCTAACGCTGTTTGGCCACAACATAAACCAGATGGTAAGTCTCATGGCCTGAAAATGCACTTTCCATGTTAACACATCGCGCTGTTTAGGTAAGTGCTGTCACTGCAATGGAAAGTGGTCAGATTCCCCACGTCCAGGCCTTTTCACCCTTCCATTCCCACCCTCTCTGCCAGTCCTGCCCAGCCCATCAGACCCTTCTCCTCACGTGAAACATCCCTCCCAACACTTCTGATTCTGAATCTACTCCTGACCCAGCAGACCACCAACCTCCACCCCTTACACCCCCTCCCTCACCTGCAGTAGATTCCCAAAACCCAGACCCTCCTAATCAGCAGCCACCTTCTCCCCGACCCCTGAGAGCCCAAATCCTGAGAACTCGAGCTCCAAAATAGCCTTTTCCCACCTAACACTCGCTCTTGGGCGACCCACAGACCACCCTCCTCAACAGCCTCTTTTATTCCCATTTGACCCCCGTGGGAGGTACCAGGAAATGAGGGGATTGTCAGGGTACACATCCATTCTCTATGTTGGCCTCTATGAGAGGCATCTTGGGTCTTTTTCTACTGACCCCCCCACCTTTACCAAGGAATCTGAGTGCCTGGCGCAGTACCTGCCCTGACATGACACCTAGCTCCTCCTCTCTCACCCGGAGGAGAAGGAGCACATCTGGCTAGCAGCTCAGGACCCTGCTGTGCCCACAGACACGACACTGACATGATCCCCAAACTACCCTGAGATGGGGCTATCAGGCTACTTCTCCAGGGCACCAGCTCCGAAGCCACATAATCTCCTGTCTCATTGCCAGACTCACAAGGCTGTCCATGGGGCGGTCAGCTATGGCACAATAAAATCACGCAGGGCCTGACGGAAACCCAGCTCTCCTCCCCACCTCACGGAGGGCTTGTGGGAACTGACCACCTTAGACCCCACCTCCCAGCGGGACCCTTCTTCCGAACACCCATTTTACAGCCCAATCAGCCCCGACGTATGCCACTAGCTTCCAAAAATGGACACAGGTCCACAGACACCTCAACCAGACCTCGTTAACCTGGCCTCTGAGGTCTTTAATAACAGAGACCAGGAGACCCAAGTCCAACAACAAGGCGAGATCAGGCCAGCTGAGGCCCAGAGGCCCTCCAGCTCCTGGCCGTCGCTCTCACAAACCCCACACAAGTGCCGGTCCTCCAAGGGCAAGTCAGGGGCTCAGCCTCCTCCGGGCCCTGCTTCAAATGCCACAAGGACACTGGGACCACTCCTGCCCAAACCGAGACCCCCCTGGGCCCTGCCCCAGGTGCGGAAGGGAAGGCCACTGAGATCAGGCTGCAGTCTGGCCCCTCCGGTTCGGACCTCAGCCAGGCCAGCGAGGCCGCCCTCTGGATCCGGTTTGGAGCTCCCAGACCTCCTGGGCCTGAGCACCAAAGACAGAAGCTGCCCAGGCCCTGACAGGGCCCCACAGACTCACATCACCAGGGCAGAGCCTCTGAGAACGACTGTGGTGGCAGGTAAGCCGATCTTTTTAGTTGACACTGGGGCCACTTGTTCTGTCCTCCCCGAATTCACGGGGACCCTTGTCCCCTCCTCAGTCTCTGTTCTGGAGGTTGACAGACTAGCCTCACAGCCATTAGCCACCTCGCCTCTACATTGCATCTTTGTTTTTTGTTGTTGTTGTTGTTGTTTATTTTTTACAAAGAGGAAGAGAGAGGGATAGAGAGTTAGAAACATCAATCAGCTGCCTCCTGCACTTCTCCCACTGGGGATGTGCCCGCAACCAAGGCACATGCCCTTGACAGAAATTGAACCCGGGACTTTTCAATCTGCAGGCCGACACTCTATCCACTGAACTAAACCGGTTTTGGCTACACTGCACTTACTAGACACCCCTTTCTCGTTCTTCCTCGGCGCCCAGCGGGGGCTGCAGTGCATCCCTCAGAAAGCCCAGCTTCCCGAGCCACAGGGACCTACCTCACCCCACGGGCAAGTCATTCCTGGGCCTGTACACACCTTACTTCCTCCATGGCTCTGTCCTCCTCTAGGCAAGGAATGCTCTCCTTTCTCGGGCTCGCTGGGTACTCGCCCCTGGTCCCAGCTGCAGTCTCCTCACAAGCCCTCTGTGATAAGTGAAGGGACCTTTCGTACAACATGTGAAAGTTGTAAAAAGCCTTTAGATCCCAAGGCCAGCATTCTCACCCCTTTAATGCTCTGAAAACTGCTCTTACTTCAGCACCTTCTCACCCCTCCTTCTACTCATTTAACAGTCCTGCTACTCTCAGAAGCTGGACTCATTATCACCCAAACCTTAGCGTGTTATCCCTCAGGAAAAATGTAGCCGTTTGGAATCCAAGTGGCTGAAGGCCTGGGAACAGGCTGGTGGGCCTGCTCTCTCCAACCCCCACCCGGCCTTTTCTCCAGCCCCACGTGCCTACACACAATTTCCCAAAGTCTTCAGTAACTTAAAGGCTTTGGAGCACTGCTGGGTTAAATCACAAACATCTATATGTTTTTAAATAACATAAAATACTGGACCATTGATTGCTAGACATGTTTTAATTCACCTGTTCTTAGTTTTGATTACAGAAGGTCTCTTGTACTCTTTTGAAGATATAATTTCTAGAAAGTAAGAGTGTATTTAAAGTGTGTTGATAAATGTCAATCTGAGAAATGCTGGCTGTTTACATTTTGGTTATCAATGGAAGTTAAGGTTTCTAAGAGTTAAGAACTCTAATTCAATTGGAAAGAAATCATATGGTTTTTCCCTGGCCGGTTTGGCTCAGTGAATAGAGCGTTGGCCTTCGGACG
Source organism: Pipistrellus kuhlii (assembly GCF_014108245.1). Taxonomy (NCBI): domain Eukaryota; kingdom Metazoa; phylum Chordata; class Mammalia; order Chiroptera; family Vespertilionidae; genus Pipistrellus; species Pipistrellus kuhlii. Next base: position 447,125 of record NW_023425564.1, on the reverse strand, counting down.
TGGGGGTCCCAGGTTTAATTCTGGTCGGGAGCATACCGTGGTTGTGGGCACATCTCCTGTGGGAGGTGTGCAGGAGGCAACTGATCGATGTTTCTCTCTCATTAATGTTTCTAACTCTCTATCCCTCTCCCTTCTTCTCTGTAAAAAATCAATAAAATATATATTTTTTAAAAAGAAATCATATGGTTTTGATAATAGTAGGCATGAGCATGGACATGCATTTTGAAGGAAAAATAAAGTGAGTTAAAGGTGTAAGAATGTTTGTAGGGAGAATTGTTAAAAGAGAGTTATATAAATGACACAGGCCAGTGAGCCAGGACAAGCAACATGGGGAAACTGAGATAGTAAAATAGCAGTTTGTAGAGATCTATAAAACCAAGGACACTTAAGAGTAAATGATTTGAGAATAAATATCATTTTGCTGTATTAAATTACAACCCTCCAAACTATTCTCTTTCCTTCCAGCAGACCATTTGTCATAATTCTTATTGTTCTAGCTTTTTCCCCAGTAGTACTAAATGTATAAAACAGTTTGTCTCCACCAGGTTACAAGCTCTAATTATACTCAGGAAGTACCACCCCGAGACACTTTCACAACCTCCTTTTGTGTCCAGAACTCATCACCCCAGAGAAAAGAGCATGGGCCAGGGCCAGGTACAGGTACAGAAACTCATTGGGCAGAAAGCTCTGGATGCCTAGCAAAGGGCAACACTGGGAAAACAAGAACTTCATTTTCAGGGTAACCTATCCTCCCTTTCATATCACTAGTCAGGTAACTCACCCCTGATCTTTTCCTCCCTAAAGACAATATCTAGGCCTCAGTTATATTTCAGCTCCAGGCCCATAAAATCAGCAAAACCAGACAAGTGGCGCTGTGGCAGCCTCAGGACCATCTTTTACCTCCCAAGTCACTCAATAGGGCACTCTCCAGCCTTCGCCAACCAGTCTCTTGGGGAAATCATGCTGCTTCAAACCCTTGTTCAGCTGACTACCATCAAAGTCCATCCCCCTGTGAGCTCACCATCCCTTATCAACAGGAAGTGATTACAGAAGCTATGACTTTTGTCCCTATCCCATAAAACAAGAAGGCTGGAATGTTAGGTCTGATAAAATAATTAAATCAACACTCCCTCCCCTGGAAACTGACCTTTAGGCCACTTCACAACAGACATTCTTTTGCTCAGCACTTGCTAAGACCATTATCTTTCCTCTCAGGACCTTCCCAGAGAATGCCCCACCCAGAAAAAAACCCACCCAGATTCCTTTAAAACCTCTGACTCCCTGCCTTTGGGTGCTAGTGCCATTTTGGGGCTTAGCCCATCTGGTATTTAGATGACCTAATCCTATATATTATAGTAAAGAGGTAATATGCAAATTGACCATCACACCCTCACACAAGATGGTTGCCCCCAAGTGGTCACAAGAAGGACACCCCCATGTGGTCACAAGATGGCCGGCAGAGGAGGGCAGTTGGGGGCAATCAGGCTGACAGGGGAGAAGTTAGACAAAGATAAGGCTGGCAGAGGAGTGGTTAGGTGGTGATCAGGCTGGCAGGCAGAAGCGGTTAGGGGCAACCAGGCAGGCAGGCAGGCAGCCAGGAGAGCAGTCCCGGATTGTGAGAGGAATGTGTGACTGCCAGTTTAGGCCACAGAGATTGGGCCTAAACGGGCAGTCAGACATCCCTTGAGAGGTCCCAGACTGGAGTGCAGGCTGGTCTGAGGGACACCACTCCCCCCTCCCCCCTGCACAAATTTCGTGCACCGGACCTCTAGTAAATTTATAATCCCTTACCACATTAGCCTTGTGTGTTCTTCCTTTGGTGACCCTAACACCAGGTTCAATTCAGATTAAGGGCAAGTACCTTGATATAGGCTCTTCCCTGGTCTGGGTCCTGGTCTGGGATCATGTAGGAGACAACCAAACAATGTGTTTCTCTCACATCAGTGTTTCTCTCTGTCTTCTACTCTCCCTAAAAGTCCATGGAAAAATATCCTTGGGTGAGGATTGACAAAAATATAATAATAATCTATATAGAAGAAAGCCTGATACTGTCCTAACTCTGGAGATTTCTCCTTTTTTTTTTTTTTTTTTTTTTTTTTGCCAATAAAATTTTACTATGTCTATAATTGAAGTTAAAAATATTCTTTTACTTGCAACCTAAAGCATCTTATCATATATCATGTGTGACTGGTGAATTTTTAATTTGAAAGAGATAAAATGAGGATCTTGCATTCTAAATCCTAAAATGTGCAATGCATATTCTATAGTAAAAATGTGTGATTTAAATTTTGGATAAAAGTGGTGAACTTTTAATATTCAGTGAGTATTAAGAGTCCAAGAAAGAAAAGAAAAAAAGGTCCCTCCCTCCTTGCCATCCAAGATAAAAGGGAAGGAAGAGCACACAGAATGTAAACGTTACCAATAGTGACCAAACAGGAAAAGGAGAAGGGCTGAAGGAGACAAACCGGGGAAATGCTGGCACATGTGAAAAACAGAAGTTTGAGAAGATCAGGGTGAGGTCACGTGCCCACCTCCCAGAAACCACACCTGGCCAGTCCACAAAATCCCAACACTTCTCACTCAAATTCTGAAAAAGGAATGACAATTTATTCTTAGCATTTCCCATTTTGGACTATGGGGTAGTGAAAATGGCTGCAGTGGAGTCAAAGAAACAAGAGAATTGTCTGTCATCAGCCTGGCTGTCAGGGTCTGAAGCCTCCAGGGACCCACGGAATTGGGGAACTGATGCTTAAAGCTGCCTCCAAAAGAGAGGGGGAGCTATCCTCCCTCCCCCAAGGAGTAGTGACCCGCCTACATTAACTCGGTCTCATGGAGGAAGGAGGGCCCAGTCACTGCAACACAACTCCATCCTCCATGCTCAAAGGCTACGGAAAATCAGTAAAGGGCTAATAAGCCCTCACACTGTCACCCAGAAAGGGAAAGTAAAAGCACCTGATGTAAGGATCAACTGTCACCCACAGAGGAGGAGCAAATAGGAAGTGTGGAGAAAGCTGTTAAGCATGGTCAAGGTAAGACAATGGACTAGCAACTGTGCTCTAAGAATGAAGAATCAGAATGAAAAGATGATAGATAAAGACTCAAATGGCTTGGATTTCTCAACAGCAACACTGGAAGCAAGAAAACAATAGAATAATGACTTAAAACTGTGAAGAAAAATAATTTCTGAGGGAGAATTCTATACAAGCCAAGCCATCAATCAAACCTGAGGGTAGAACTTTTTGGATATGGAAGTCTTTATAATATCTACTTCCATTTCTCTGGAAACTCCTGGAAGTTTGTGATACACCAAAATGATGGAGTAAGCTAAGGAAGAGAAATGCATGCATACAAGAAATGAGGACCCTGAAATAGAGGAGAAGCAAAAGGAAGCATAGAGCAGTATTATGTATTTCATCTCTCTGTGCAGGACATGTACAATTCTATTTTAAATGCAAGAACATTAACCAAAGCTTATTGTTGATTCATATTTAAAAATGGAAGCCAATCGAATAAACTTCATTAAAGCAAATCAATCTAAGTTGAGAGTTGAAAAACATAGTGGTTTGATGGATTATCTCACATCTAGATCTGAAAATGACAATCTGCCGATTAGTAAAATGGTAATACTTCCATCATCTTTTGAGGGTAGTCCAGAAATATGCAGCAGCGATATCAGGCTGCTATGGCAATTGTAACGAAGTTTGGCAAACCCAATTTATTCATAACCATGACATGCAACCCCAAATGGGATTACAAATAATTTACAGCAGTGGCAAAAAGTTAAAACAGACCTGACTTGGGAGCCAGAGTTTTTTTTAATATTAAGCTGAATGCTCTTTTAAATGATATATGTAAATTCCACTTATTTGGCAAAGTAATAGCTAAAATTCATGTCATTGAATTTCAGAAATGTGGACTGTCTCATGCTCACATATTATTATTAGATAGTGAATCCAAATCACAAACAGACTGTATAGTTAAGGCAGAAACTCCAGATGAAGACCAGTGTCCTCGACTTTTTCAAATTGTAAAACCAAATATGGTACATGGACCATGTGGAATACAAAATCCAAATAGTCCATGTATGGGAAATGGAAAATGTTCAAAGGAATATCTGAAAGAATTTCAAAATGCAACCATTGGAAATATTGATGGATATCCCAAATACAAACGAAGATCTGGTAGCACCATGTCTATTGGAAATAAAGTTGTCGATAACATTTGGACTGTCCCTTATAACTTGTATTTGTGCCTTAAACATAACGATCATATAAATGTTGAAGTCTGTGCATCAATTAAAAGTGTAAAATATTTATTTAAATACATCTATAAAGGGCATGATTGCGCAGATACTAAAATTTCTGGGGAAAAATATTGTCAATCATGATGAAATACAGGACTTCATTGATTCCAGGTATGTGCGCGCTCCTGAGGCCCTTTGGAGACTTTGCAATGCAAATGCATGACCAATCTCATGTGATCACAAAGTTAGCTATTCATTTGCCCACTGAACAAAATTTGTATTTTCATGCCGATTATTTTGCTGAAGTTATAGATAGGGCTAAAAGGCATAGCTCGACTTTGATGGCTTGGTTTTTATTGAATAGAGAAGATTCCTATGCACATTATTATTATTATTATTATTGGGAGATTCCACAGCGTTATGTGTTTAATAATTTTTCGTGGAGAAAACACCAAAAGGACGGAAATAAAGTACTAGGTAGACTGTTCACTGTGAGCTTTGGAGCACCAAAACGATATATCTTAGACTTTTGCTTCTGCATGTAAAAGGTGCGATAAATTTCTATGATCTGCGAACTGTATGATACATTTTGTGAAGCTGCTAAATACTGAGGATTATTAATTGACAACACTATCTAGAAAGATACGATTAATGATGCAATCATCCTTAATGTGCCCAAACAAAAGCGGCAACTTTTTGCATACATATGTGTGTTTGTATGTCCTTCTGCTGCAGACAAATTATGGGATGAGAATAAATCTCATTTTATTGAAGATTTCTGTTGGAAATTGCACCAAAGAGAGGGTGCCTGTGTGAACTGTGAAATGCAGGCCCTTAACAAAATCCAGGAGGTGTTCACATTGCATGGAATGAAATGTTAGCATTTCCAACTTCCGGACTATCTTTATTAATGAATACAAATACATGTGATGAATCATATGAGTGACAACAGGCAGTGTTTTTTTCTAAATTCTCTGAATGATGAACAGTTTTCTAAATTCTCTGAATGATGAACAGCCTTTCAGACTATAACTTCAGCCATCAAAGGTTAAACTGTACATCCCAAATGCTTTTTCTTGGATGGTCCAGGTGGTAGTGGAAAAACATATCTGTATAAAGTTTTAATACATTATATTAGAGGTTGTGGTGGTACTGTTTTACCCACAGCGTCTACAGGAATTGCTGCAGTTACTTCTCAATGGAAAAGCCTTTCATTCCCAATATAAATGACCAATTCCATTAAATGAGGCTTCAATTTCTAGACTCGATATAAACAGTGAAGTTGCTAAAACCATTAAAAAGGCCTAACTTTGCCGAAGCTGGTTTGGCTCAGTGGATAGAGCGTCGACCTGTGGACTGAAAGGTCCCGGGTTCGATTCCGGTCAGGAGCAGGTACCTTGGTTGCGGGCACATCTCCAGTAAGAGGTGTGCAGGAGGCAGCTGATCGATGATTCTCTCTCATCGATGTTTCTAACTCTCTATCCCTCTCTCTTCCTCTCTGTAAAAAATCAATAAAAAAATATATATATATATATAAAAGGCTCAACTTCTCATTATTGATGAATGCACCATGGCATCCAGTCATGTTACTAAGAGAAATTACTAAGAGAAATTATGAATTAGAATGTTTCATTTGGAAAATTTCAACTTCTCGGAGGGGATTTTCGACAATGTCTCGGTATTATATCGCATGCTATGTGATTGGCCATCATACAAAAGATTTTAAGGTACTGTAATGTTTGGGGATGTTTCAGAAAGTTGCCTCTTAAAACAAATATGAGATCAGAGGATACTGCTTATAGTAAATGGTTAGTAAAACTTGGAGATGGCAAACTGGGTAGCAGTTTGCATTTAGAAATGGATATTATTGAAATCCCCTGTGAAATGATTTGTAATGGATCTATTATTGAAACTACCTTTGTAAATAGTATATCTATAGATAATATTGAAAATATATTTAAATGTGCAATTCTTTGTTAAAAAAAATGAGCACATTCAAAATTTAAATGAAGAAATTTTGGATATACTTGATGGAGATTGTCACACATATTTGAGTGATGATTCCATTGATTCAACAGATGATGCTGAAAATTTTCCCATCAAATTTCTTAATAGTATTACTCCTTCAGGAATTCCATGTCATAAATTAAAATTGAAAGTGGGTGCAATCATCATGCCACTGAGAAATTTTAATAGTAAATGGGGTCTTTGTAATGGTACTAGATTTATTATCAAAAGATTACAATCTAACATTATTGAAGCTGAAGTATTAACAGGATCTGCAGAGGGAAAGGTTGTTCTGATTCCAAGAATTGATTTGTCCCCATCTGACACTGGCCTCCCCTTTAAATTAATTTGAAGACAGTTTCCCGTGATGCCAGCATTTGCGATGACTATTAATAAATCACAAGGTCAAACTTTAGACAGAGTAGAAATATTCCTACCTGAACCTGTTTTCGCACATGGTCAGTAATATGTTGTTTTCTCTCAAGTTCGAAGAGCATGTAATTTTAAAGTTAAAGTTGCAAATACTTCATCATAAGGGAAATCAATCAAGCACTCTGAAAGTGTTTTTACTCTTAATGTGGTATACAGGGAGATATTAGAATAAGTTTAATCACTTTATCAGTCATTGTTTGCATCAATGTTGTTTTTACATCAAGTTTTTGTTGTTTTTATATCATCTTTATTGCTGTTATGTCATGTTGTGGTTGTTTATTTATTGATAAATTTATATATTATTTTCATATACATTTTACTAATTTTCTTTCATCTCTGACATGTCTTTTATAGAGAAAGGGCAAATAGCAATATTAAAATATTTCTTCCAATTAATTCCCTTTTAATGTGCTGAATTTTGTGCACCATACCACGAGTTCTATATGATAAAAGGCTAATATGCAAATAGACTGAATGGTGGAACAACTGAACAACAGAACAACCAGTCACTATGCTGTGTGCTGACCACCAGGGGGTGTGCATGGAACAAAGTGGGATGGTGGAGCAGATGAGTGAGGGTGCCAGACCAAGGCAGGGTGCTGATCACTGTCATCAGGGCAAGCTTCTGGTGGTTACTGAAAATTCTTTGTTCCCACCCGGTGCTCGCACCCACTGCCAGAGCCAGAGCTGCCCCTTGCCCCTGATGCTGGCACCAGAGCTGCTGCTTGCACACACTCCTGGTGCCCAGCTCTGGCCCCAATCACTAGGCACCATCAGCAGTTGCAATCAGCGGCTACAAGTACCGATAGCTAGCTCCTCAGGGCTTCTCCACCTCCCCCTGCTCCTGAGGGGTGATCGGGGCACCAGCCACTGCTTGTACCTGCTGATGGCACCAGCCCCAATTGCTTCACACCATCAGCGGGCACCAGGGGGGCCAGTGCCATCAGTGTGTGGGAATGGCGAAGGGGGGAGTGGGACTGCCACCAGACAGGGGACTGTGTGGGCTCCAGTGGGAGGGGCTGTGTGGGGACATGGAGGATGGGCTGAGACCTGTCCCTGTGCCCACAATTCCTTTCAAGGTGCATGAATTCGTGCATGGGCCCCTAGTGAAAGATAGAAAGCAAAGTCAGGGCAAGGGGCAAAGGAAGGAAGCCAGTGAGAAAAGTGTTGACTTTTAGGAAGAAATTTTGTAGGTATTTGTATGATGACTAACATGTTTAAACATCATTGCAAGCATACTGGATCACTTTTTAAAGTTTACTCACCAAGGACCACAGCAGCACTAAAGGTGGCATGAAGGTGGACCTATACAGTGAGCAGTCCCTGAGGAAATGGCATCTTAGTCAACTGGAGACAGGTCTGTGCTGTGGCCAGCACACCACCAGCCCTAAAGTCTGTGTGACGGCCCGTAACCGCCATTTAGAGAACAATGGCTATTTCGTTGGCTTTTGAAGCACGATTCAGTCGGGTGGTAAGTATAACCATAATAAAACCCTTCACTTGGGTTAAACATGGGACGCAAACTGGATGGACGAGTGTCCAGTGGGAAGGCTGAGGGGCTCCACTGGAGTGCAAACCCTCACCACCCAGCTGTCTCCACGCACCATAAGCTAGCACAGGGTCACTGCATTTGGGCTCAGGGTACAGGTTTTAGAAACAGGCACTCCAACCAGTGCAAGTGAGAATGGGAGGGGCTGGAAACTGTTAGAGAGAGGTTTTAAAGAGGACTGTCCAACAGGGGGAAAAAAGAGGGGGGGAGGAGGGAGAAACCTGGTGTTTTTAACCCATTTGAAGAACTGCTGAAAAACCATTCAACTTAATTTAGCTCCAGAGGGCACGGTCTGCGGTAGAAGGAAACCAGGTAAACTCACTGTGAGAACTTGGTGATAAGGAAAGCCAAAGGCAGGTGAAGTCCGGCTCACCTAAGCCCCGGGCCCTGTCCGTGGCCTCCTGGTCACTGCCAGCAGGGGGTCTTGGGTTGGTGACTGGGAAGACTGGCACAGGGAGGGTGGCACCAGGGACCTGCCAGAGGGGAGGGCCTGTCCTCGCGGAAGGAATGGGCTGCAGGTGAGAGGGGAGAGGGTTCTCCTGTTGTCAGTGGCCCTCCTTGTGCGGAAGGCCCCTGGCCTGTGCCAGGTAGGCGGGTGGGCACCCAGCGGGCTCCTCTCCCCCTTCCCTCCCACCTCTGGCCTCCAGGCCAACCTTTCCATGGGATCCTGGCACACTGGGCTGCTGCTGCCGCCCTGATTCTGGGGCATAATGGGCCCAGAGGGCGCGGGGGGGGGGGGGGGACGCGGGGGGCGCATGGGTGCCATTGGGCGCAGGGGGCGGGGGCGCGCAGGGGGTGCTGGGCGCGGGGGTGCCATTGGGTGCAGGGGGCGCGAGGGGCGCTAGGGGCGCTGCGCGCGGGGGGCGCGGGGGTGCCATTGGGCGCGGATGGAGCGCAGGGTGCCATTGGGCGTGGATGGAGCGCAGGGTGCAGGGCGCCGGGCGCGGCGGGAAGGGCGGGCCTGCGGGGCGGGGAGGAAGTTGCCCAAAATGAGGAAGCGCTGCTCTCCGGGTGGCTGAGGCGCTCCGGCGGGAGGAGCAGAAGGACCGAGCTGCTCCGGGACCCGCCGCCCCAGGACCCGCCGCCGCCCGCCGGAGCCCGCACAGGTAGGAGGCTCCCCGCCGGCCTGGGGCGCGGGCCGGGGCGCGGGGCCGGAGGAGGCGGGCGGGTTGGGGGCAGCGGCGCCCCCGGGCGGGTGTCGGGTGCCGGGCGCTGTGCCGGGGCCGCTGATGAGACCCAGGCGGGGCGCAGCCTTCTGTCGGGCCCGGAGCCGCCGGGTGCGTCCCGCCCGGAGCGGGGCCGGGACTGCGGGGCGGAGACGGGCCAGGCGGACTGGGAAGCGGCGGGCCCTGGCAGGACAGTCCTGGGGGGGCGGGGGAGGGGGGGACACGACGGCCTCGTGTGGCCCTCACCCGGCGGCCTGGAGACCCCGCTCCCCCGGTGACCCGGAGCCCGCCCTCTCCCCCTCTCCCCCTCTCCCCCTCTCCCCGGGCACCCTCCGACCTGCTCTCGCTCCTCCGCGTCTTCCTGGGGAAGCAGCCGATCGGGCCGGTGAGCGATTGGAGAGCTTCAAGTTTTATGTAGCAAAAGGTGAATGTGAGTTATTTTTTTAGAAACTGAACTAAGGAACTGTTTAGAGGCGATTCGTTTGTCTGTCTGTCTGCTTGTTTGTTTGACGTTAGAAAGAAAGACGGTCTCTGGAAAGATTGGTGAGGATCTCTCCGCGTGGGGAACGATGCTGGGTTGTCGGTGCGTTTGCCGGACTCGGACTCGCTGGGTCTCGTTGCCCAGGTGCAGCGCCAGGTGCAGCTCTGCCGCGGGTCCCTCTTCTTAAAGCGGCAGAGCGCTGGGCGCAGGGAGAGGAGGGCGGATACTTGACGCTTCATAATGAAAAACTAATCATGCGATGACGGAGGATTTCTGGGAACGATGGAATCAGCTATGCTGACTGCTTTATTCGTTTTAGTCAAACATGTTTATCTGTATCATCCAGGGAGCATTTCAGTGAAATGTAATTAAATTCATCGATGGTCCCTTCACACCCGCCCCCGATGCATGGATATATTTGCATTTGAGCTAAAAGAGAAGACTCTGGTCAGTTAAAATTCTTTCATCCAATCATTTCGTTTCTACATCATACTTTTTATGTTTAGAGAAATTTTGCAGTAAATAGAAATTGATTTGTTACTCTGTTTGTAGTGCTCAGATATACAGAATTAATAGTCTTAACTAGAATGCTTTAATGTTTAAGCTAAGGTAAAAGTTGGGTGTATACTTTAGGTCTTTGCCTTTCCTGAGAGATGAAATTGACAGATCATTTTTTGTTAGGTTTGCATTTCAGAAATACCGCCTTAGCCTTCCTTGGGCTCACAGTTAATATTTTAAGTGCACGTCTAGTGTCTGTTTTTAAGCCAAAGATTTTTAGTCGGACATCACTTATGCAGCACATTGCATGTCCATAATCATTATCCAAAAACCCTTGTGCTCAGATATGTTTTTAACCAGGACTTCTTTCAGAATTTAGAATTCAAAGTTAGAATCTGAATTTCAGTCCTGGGAACTTCGTCTGTCAGAATTTAGAAAGGTGTGTGTGCATGCTGACACCTCGCCCCAGCCCGGCGGCCTGGGGCCCCAGGCCTCTCTGCACCTGCGCTGTGAATGCTCTCACCAGGTGGCACCGGCAACAGCTATACATAGCTGTGTGTCCCTTAGGACAGGCGTGGTCACTGAACGAGGGTCCCTAAATTACTAAGAAACCTTTGTTAGAGCTTTCTGGAGTTGGGCTAAAGAATTGGCTCCATCAAGCTACTGCGCTTTGGAAAACATTGCTTTTCTATTGCCCAATACTCACCCTTCCCAGTAATTAGACGGGCAGTTTCCCCTCTGCAAAAAGTCTGAGATACCAGGACTTCACTCGGCTTTCAATGATAACCGTTAAACTGTGAGCTGCATGTGAGATGGACCTGTATCCATACTGATACAGGCTGAAGCAGCAGCTTGCCTGCCAGTCTGGGATGGCAGAGCGAAGGCACAGCTCCTGGGAGGGCAAGTCACCCTCACCGTAGGGGCCCGAGTGGGAGCAGAGCTGGCTCCTGTCCACCGCACAGCCTCTGGGCCCTCCGCGCTGCCCGCGGCCCTGTGGAAGGGATGGCAGGCGCTTTCACCATCGGGGCTCATTTTTGCTTTTTTAATTTTACCTGTAGTAGACTTTTTCTAACTATACCTTAACTCACCTCTTCTCCCCAGCCTTGCAAGTTTTAACATTTTCTCTCACTTTTGGAATTGTTTAGGTATAAATGAGTGGAGAAAAAATTAGGAATTTAGGCCTTTGGAGAGAACTTTTCTTAAATGTCTACATCCTTAACTTTCTTTTTCTTCAAAAGCAATTGCATCAAAAAGCAGCCTTAAGGAAAGATTGGGATGAAATCGCCTGACATGTCCTGGCGTCTCATCTTTCCACGTAGATTTGAATGGGTTCGTTTCTTTTCACTTGGAAAGGAGTTTTTATTTTTAACTGAGGAATTGTGAGAAGATTGAAAAAATAAAACTAGGCTGATTAAATTTTAAAGGAAATTTTATTCGTTCTGATACTATATTATCAGGGAAAATTTCTGTTAGCTTTTAACTTTGACAAAGTTATCTTGTATCAATTTGAATTTTTTACCCTTAATAATTAATTATGTACTGTTTGCCTATGGAACTTGAAAGATGGTTGAATTGGAATCTTAAGTATGATCAAATTTAGCCAAGGTAATCCATACCAGCAGGAAGAACATTCAGTTTATGTAACAGTAGATTGGGCAAATAAAAAAAGACTCTGTTTTGCTTCTTTCATTTCTTGAAGAAACCATGCACTTCTTTTTGGAGGCTGCGGAAGGCGGTGATGAGGGGAGG
>NW_023425564.1:427500-430000 GCF_014108245.1 Pipistrellus kuhlii | reverse complement strand
TGACCGCGGGGTCCACGCCGACCTCCCGGAGCGCGCGGTGCACACGCTCCCTCCGCGGCGGGCGAGGGCTGTGGGGAGACTGAGCGGTGCTGCTCTCCCGGCCCGGCCCGAGGGCTTCTGACTCAGAACCAGAACCCGCGCCCACTGCTCCAGCGGAGCCCGAGAGCCGTCTGCTGGGCGTGGCGCTGAGAGGTCATGTGAGCGGACGGAGCGCTGAGAGGTGGCGCCCGACCAGGCGCTCAGCTGGGGAACGTGTCAGTTCCACACTCACCAGCTCTGGAGAGCATGTCATTTATCTTATAGTTTGCGTTGAAATGTTAAGCAAATTCAGTGTGACTTGGACCCAAAAAATCCCAAATCAATGAGAGTTTGCTGAGACGTCTTCGATCAGCTCCAGCGGGAGCAGAGTCCCGAGGGCGGCTGGTGGAGAAGGTGGCAGCCCTCCTCACAGTGGGTGCAGCCCAGGCAGTGAGCACAGACACCCCCCTGACCCCCAACATAGCTCCCCACCCCAGCACAGCCCCCGGCAGTGGACACAGTGAGTGAAGTCCCACCCCCACCCCCCAGCACAGCCCTGGAGGGAGCACAGCGGGCAGGGAGCACAGCGGGCGGGCAGGGAGCACAGCGGGCCTTCAGGTCTGCTCCCCAGTGGGAAGACGGCCTGCACACGCCGTCACAGGGCTGGAGGGGAAGTTGAGAGTCCTCAGGGCGGGGAGAGAGCTCTCCACCCACCATGGGAACGCTGTGACTCAGGTAGGATTTTAGCATCGAGGTCTCAGGCTGGGCGGCCCGGAGGCTGAAGTCTGAGACCCACGAGTCAGGGCCTGTGGGCCGAGCCTGCTTCTGCGTCCCCACAATCTTCCTGGGTGTGTCTTGCCTTAGTTTCCCCTTTCTATGCGGACAGCCACATGGGTCAGGGGCCACCCTCAACTCAATGTTCTTGCCTCTGTGGGAACCCCGTTCTGAGGGAGGGAGATAGAACCCAAGTAGGACTTGGGGACAGGACCTGCCCCTGCAGGGCTTGGCCGGGCCTGGCCTCCTGCAGTGGCCTCGGCAGGACGTAAACACCACACAGAGCGAGTGGCTTTGTCTAAGACACAAGGTTCCACCTTAGATGGATCGAAAAATTTAAAGGAACTTATGAGAAGACCCAGAGAAAAAATAAAAAATAGGGATGATAAGGAATGGTAAATTCTACAAGATCTTAAGGCAAAGCTACAATGTTGAATGGACCGACAGACCCAGATTGCACATGGAAAGTTATTGTGAGGCGAGGATGGCACTTCTGTGGGAGCACACTGACCCCCTGGGGGCAGCTCCTGCATTGAGCGTCTGCCCCCAGTGGTCAGTGCATGTCATAGTGACCAGTTGTTCTGGTCAATCAGTCCTAGTCGTCGCTTAGGCTTTTTTATATAGAGATATAGATAAGCTCCAGGTTGAACAATGAATAAAAATATAACAGTGAAATCATGAAAACTCTATAAGAAAACTTAGGTGCGGTTTTAAATCATTATGGAGAGAAGAAGGCCTTTGTAAATGGGACAGAAAATATGAAACCAGGATAGAAGAAAGATTGATGGGCCTGATTTAGAAAGTTTTAAGCAAGTTCCCAGGGGAATGAAAAATACATATAAATAAGTGGGGAAAGTGTATGATAAATTTATTTTTAATGCCTGGGATCTAAGTATCGATAGAATGAAATATGCAGTGAGGTCTTGCAAATCACCGAGAAGAATAAGCACAGTCCAGTAGGAAAATCAGTCAAGGACAGCAAGCAGCTGGAAGGCTGCACGAATGCCCTGCTCCCGCAGCGGCACAAGGTGCGGGCAGAGGGCGGCGCAGCCAGGGCACTGGCACAGCTGTGGGGCCGGAGCTTCTGAAACTTGCTTGTTTATTTGTTTATTGTTGACACTATTACATGTGCCCACTTCCCCCTTTAAGACACAGGTGCTTTGGCTCAACAATCTCATTGCTAGGAACGTATCACACAGGTAAACTGACAAAGGTGGAGAGGCACATGCACACAGTAGTTCATTGCAACCTTTTGTTTGGTAGGGGCAGTGAGAGAGGAGGAGGGGAAGGGGCTGCCGCCGTGAAGAACTGACCATCAGCCATGGCGGGCCCCTGGCCGGAGCCCCTGTAGCCTTGCTCAGTTGGAGTCTTTGTGAACCAGGTTAGTGCCGGGGCTGGCCAAGGCCCTGAGCGACGGCTGAACACATGTCTGTGACACACGTTTCTGTGAAAGAGAAGGCTGAGGGACTTGTTTGGCTATAGGAACCAAAAGAGCCTTGATTACCTGCCTTCTTAGGCTTTTATTATAACAACCGCTTAAACTAAAATTAACTTCTAGATTCCGCAGGGCAAGTATCCTTGAGAAAGCACCTGCTTCTACAAGGTCGGGTCTTTAAAGACTAAACAGATTCTAGCAAAAGCCCCGGGGGCTCGGACTTGTTTGGAAAAGTCCAGGCAGGGGCTGCGCCTTCAGCAAGGTCCCCCGGAG
>NW_023425564.1:405000-425000 GCF_014108245.1 Pipistrellus kuhlii | reverse complement strand
CGCAGCCTTTCCGTGGTGATTTGGTCTGTAAGGCCCCCGCCCCGCAGCCCACACCCTGGTCTTAAGGAGCACTCTGTGCTCCCGCCTCCGACCCGGCCCAGTGCAGGCGGCCTCTCCCAGCTGCCCGGCCAGGAATCTATGCGTGCCGTCCGGCGTCCCCACGGCCACATGTGGCCACTCATACTCAAGTCCTTAACTAAATAAGACAAAGTCCAGTCCCCAGTCACGCTGGCCATGCGTGGAGGGCAGAAGCCACAGGTGGCCGGGGCTGGCTCTGTGTGGGGTCACCAGCACGGTGTGTGAGGCCGGTCCCCATGCCACGCTACACCTGAGCCACGCCTGGTACGTCCAGGCTCCCCATCTTCCTAACCTCAGGGCCACTGCGACGCCCTTGTCCACGCTGGCCCAGAGCATCCCACTTCCTTACGGGGATCCGAGCGTGGGAAGTGACGGCAGCACCAGGAGACCCGGGTCTTGTCCACAGGCTTTGGCTGGCCCTTTCATTCTCAGCATGGTGACAACACAGCAGCCTCCCACACACATGCACACACAGCACGCACATGCATACACACTGCACACCTGCACACATAGCAGGCACACACAGACGCACATAGAAGTACACACAGGCACACACAGCACGCACAAGCACTCACATTACATGCACACACAGCAGGTACGTACAGGCACACACAGCACGCACATGCATTGTCACGGTCACGGTCTGGCTCGGTGGCAGGAGAGAGGTGGCTCGGTTCTCCTGGAGCAGTCCGTGGGAGGCCAGCCTTGGAGGGCAGGGAGGGGCTGCGGGTGAAGCACACCTCCCTCAGTGCGGGTTCTGAAAGAGTTAAGTCGTTTTGTTCAAGAGGATTTAGAATTGAGAAACCTTAGTACTTACCAAGTTCTCTGCAGTGAAAACAAGCCCAACACTGTTTTCTCAAAGTATTTGGTGTCCGGGTTTCTGTCCTTTAAGGAAGGTTTGGAGAGGACGTGACCTCATTAAGGAAAAGGAAGGAAGGCTGGCTTTGTCTGCCCTCCCAAGTGCAGGAGAACAAGACTCACTTCTGGGAGCAGGTGCTCACCAAGGAGCCCAGGAGCAGCAGCTGAGGGCTAGAGGCGGGCACACCTGTGGGAGGCGGGCACACCTGTGGGGGAGGGCACAGCCTGGGAGGCGGGCACACCTGTGGGAGGCGGGCACACCTGTGGGAGGCGGGCACACCCATGGGGGAGGGCACAGCCTGGGAGGCGGGCACACCTGTGGGAGGTGGGTACACCCATGGGGGAGGGCACACCTGTGGGAGGCGGGCACACCTGTGGGAGGCGGGCACACCCATGGGGGAGGGCACACCTGTGGGAGGCGGGCACACCTGTGGAGGCGGGCACACCCATGGGGGAGGGCACAGCCTGGGAGGCGGGCACAGCCTGGAGGCGGGCACACCTGAGGAGCCTGTGCTGGCAGGGTGACGTGGGAGCTGTGCCCTGGGCGGGAGCCTGGCCCCTGGCCTTCCTGGTCGGGGTGGGGGAGGGTGTGTTGCTGTGGCTGGAATTCCGGAGCAGCTGAATTTAGGAAAGATAAAATACCACAGAGAAACAGTTTGGAAGGTTTGCAAGTTGTAGGACTTCCTTTCATGACTCAGCCCGACTGCAGGAAGTGGAGCAAGCGTGGCTCCTGCTGTGGCCAAGGGCACGCCTGGCACCGGCCCCGGGCAAGCCCGGCCCCAGGTCACTGTGGTGGCCAAACCACAGTGTCTGAAAATTACTGTGTGGGGACTAAACGTGCCTTCTTGAATTCCAGCTCTGGCTTGGCTTCCCTCCATTTCCATGGAAATCCCCAACTCTACTTCGGTCTGGATCTTCCCTCGCTGCTGCTTCGTCGGGGCCAGCTCTGTCCAGGTGGCTCTGAGCCTCTGGACCTCCCGTCCTGCTCCTGGCTGCGGGCCAGCGCCCCATGGAGGCTGTGGGAGACGGAGGTCTGGGCCCCGAGGTTCTAGTGAGGACCGGCTTGGGCCCGCAGCCCGCAGCCCCTGCTCGGCTGCAGGAGGGCGGCCGCTATGCTCCGTAGCCGCCTGGTCTGCGGAGTCCCACTCCTTGTCTGCACGTGGAAGCTCCTGGGCCAGGAGGGGCAGGTGTCCGGGAGGGGCAGGGCCTCCCGCCTCCACCGCGGGTGCTGCGCTGCGGGCGCCCCGTCTGCCGGCCGGGAGTGTAGCCCGCAGGCCCGAAGCTTCCCGCGCTGGGCGGGCCCTGGGTAGGAGGGTCCCGGAGAAAAGCTTCTTTATTTCTGGATGCTTCATCACCCCTCGGCGTGTGTGCCCTCCTGCAGTCTCTTCTCCCGCCTCTGTCTCGGCTCTCCTTTGTCCTCGGCTTTCCTGTCGCTCTCCCTCCTGGTTAACCCCATTGCATTTTCTCAGGCTTCTCCGTCCTGCCCACCGGCTCTCTCAGCCCACAGCCTGCTTTCCTTGGCTGCTGAAACACCATGGTTTCTTTCCTCCTGCTCCTGGCCCTGTCCGCTGGCGCCGATGGCTGCGTGCCTCCCCGCTCAGCCCCTAACCACGTGCCCCTCCCCATCCCCGGTTTGATTTGTTTTAGCAAAGCGCCTGCTGCCTCCAGCTGCCGGGTCTCCTGGCCAGGTGTGTGGTCTGGGTGTCCTCTGCCCTCGGCAGGGCTGTCTGGTGATGTTTCTGTGGCCACACGCGGCTCCCCTTTCGTTTAGTGTGAGTGCGGAGACTGGGAGCTTCCTCATGGTCAGTGCCTCGTGTTAGACAGCAGCCCAAGAGGTGCTCCAGCCTGACAGGGTCTTTCCTCACTCTCACTCGTGTGTGTGTGTGTGTGTGTGTGTGTGTGTGTGAGAGAGAGAGAATGTGTGTGCGTGCGTGTGTGTACGTGCCCGTGAATGTGCGTGTGTGCATGTGTGTATGTGTGTGTGTGACACAGAGAGAATTGGTTGAATGTTTGTTTCTCCCCAGGGAGGCTGCTGGCCATTCAAAGCCTCTCCCGCTCACAGAGATGCTTGCTCCCCAGGGGTGGGGCCCGGCCTGAAGCCTGCGGCCGCCCCTCCCGGACGTGCTTCCCTGAGGGTCTCCGTGCGCAGGCCCAGCCTCTGCTGCATAGGCTCTGCTCAGCGCAGGATTTGGGTTCGAGGCATCTATGAGGCCCACGGCCAGTCTGCCTTGTCCTCGCGGTGGGGGGTTCAGAGAACAGGGTTGTGAAACCTTTTTTCTGTCAGCACCCACGCTGCCTGGTAGGTGCGTACGGAGCAGCTGAGAGACTGGGCATTCTGCTTGAACATGAGGTGTCTGCAGGAGCAGGTAATGCCCCAGAAGTCGATGCAGCCTCGGCTCCTGCCGGCCTCTGACCCAACGGGCCAGGCAGGGCGTGGCGGGGGCTGCTCTCACCGTGCACTGGTTCCCACAGTAACCTGTCCTCTCCGTCCTGTGTGCTGTGACCACAGGCCGCGTGGACGTTCTGGAGGTCTCTCACATGGGTAAGAGCCTGCGCCTGCGGTTAGCACTCTTATGGCGGCGTCCAGCGTGTCCTCGGGGTGCAGTCTGCGCGGTTTCCGGGGTGACGGGCAGCCCTGGGCGACGGTGATGATGACTGTCACACTTGTTCCTGGAGAGGCTGAAGCACGTAGCCCTGTGCGCCTGCCTCCCCAGGTTCTCCTCGGGATGACAGCTGGAACTAGAATTAACCCCCAGATTCAATCAGCAGGGTGAACATCCTTGAGAAAGCACCTGCTGGTCTTTAAAGACTAAACAGAGATTCTCGGCTCCTGCCGGCCTCTGACCCAACGGGCCAGGCAGGGCATGGCGGGGGCTGCTCTCACCGTGCACTGGTTCCCACAGTAACCTGTCCTCTCCGTCCTGTGTGCTGTGACCACAGGCCGCGTGGACGTTCTGGAGGTCTCTCACATGGGTAAGAGCCTGCGCCTGCGGTTAGCACTCTTATGGCGGCGTCCAGCATGTCCGGGGGCTCGGACTTGTTTGGAAAAGTCCAGGCAGGGGCTGCGCCTTCGGCAAGGTCCCCCGGAGCCCCGGCCTTTCGGAGAACCCTCCTCACAGACTTTCCAACCACGTCCATGCTCCCCACCCGGTGAGCTCGCCTGCTGGCTGCGTTGGGAGCGGCCTCGGTCTCATGGCGAGGCGCGGAGTCGCCGGGCGTGCCTGAGCCGCTGAGCGGGACTGGGCACGCTGCCCAGGTCCCTTGCATGTCAGCTGAGGGCCACACTTTTCGAGTCTTTGTGCATTTGTTGGTGATTTCACCGTTTTTAAACTTGCCCATGTGCACAGTGCAAGGACTGCTCAGGGTCTCAAGGGCAGGCTACGCAGTGCCTATGGGACAATGCCCGGAGTGGCAGCACTGGCCACGAGCTCGGTGCCCACCAGTGGGCGCCGCTGGTTCCGTAGGCGTCCCAGAGACCACGGGGAGGGCTGAGGGCCTGGGAGAACACTGTGGCCGAGGGTCCCTCAGCCTGACCCTCCAGGAAGCAGACTGTCGGCAGTGACTGCACTTCTCTCTCACAAGTAAGAAGGCTGCCTGTGTTTATTCTCTCTGTGCACAGCAAGGAAGTCACTTTTAAAACAAAGACAAGTCTGACTGTACTTGTGAGACACGACGGGAACAGTTGGCTGCTTCATAGCACAGCGCAGAACCCAGCCCAGCCATCGACGGGCTGACTGAGTCGGCAGTTTTGCTTGGGTTCCTGCTGTAGCCTGGACACCTGCGCTCAGTGCAGACGTCAGAGCACACGCACCTGGTCAGCAGTGCCACCCCTGGTATTGCTGTGTAATCGTGGTACCAAGCCGGTGAGGTCCAAAACAAGATCTTACAGTTCTCCTAGTGTTTTTGTTTTGAAGGAATAAGTTTAAAAGCCAATGTTTCAACACAAATGTATTTCTCATAATCAGAGACTGATGTTATGGCAGGTTTAGTTCCAACTTTACAAGTGGAAACATGTGGTGCTATAGTAGATGCACACCCAGCAGGAGTGTGATGTCATAGGACGCACGCCAGCAGGAGTATGATGTCATAGGACGCATGCCAGCAGGAGTGTGATGTCATAGGACACACGCCAGCAGGAGTGTGAGTCATAGGACACACGGGAGCAGGAGTGTGATGGAATGGAGTGCACACCAGCGGGAGTGTGAGGTCATAGGACGCACGCCAGCAGGAGTGTGAGGTCATAGGATGCACACCAGCAGGAGTGTGATGAAATGGAGTGCACACCAGCGGGAGTGTGAGATCATAGGACACATGCCAGTATAGGACGCTCTTTCACGGCCCGCGTAGAAAGAGTTCCAATTCAGGGTTCAGGTTCTGGAGAAGGGCCGCACACAAATGAAGAGACTTGAAGAAATTCAATTTGGCAATTTGGGGGGTCAGGCGGTAGTCCAACTCTAGTGGGAGAACTACTCCTGCTCTGGCCCTGCCATCCCTTTTATGGAGGCTTTGGGGAAGACATCTTAGGCAACATAAACAGAAATTTACATGTAGCCCTTAGGCAGGAAATAACAGAAACTTTCTCAGAACAAACAAGGTAGATTCTGCTTCAGCTAACAAAATCTCAACTAAAGGTTAGAGCAATTAAGGTTGTTGACCAGCCTTCCTGGCTTCCTGTCAACATCTCTTTTTCAGTGAAACTGATTTGGTTTCCAGCATCTCCCCCATTTTCTTTCCTTAAAAATTTTTGCATTTGTAGACTAGAAATAAACAAAAAATGAAACAAGCAATGCTGAGAGTCAAATGAAATCAGTCTGCAGTAAGTTTCTTTCTGGGCCAACAGTTTTTGAATCCCAGATTCAATGTCAAACAGTTTTGTTTTTTTTTGGTTTTTTTAATCCAAATTTTAATGTCCAACAGTTCTGAGTCCATGTCAGCAATGGTGGAAAAATAGTGGCAATGCAGGTGCGACCTCTGGTTTGGTCCTGGACAACCTGTAGCGATGCACATCTGCTGACTGCTAGTATGGCAAGGTGTTGTCTGCATCTTCCATCTCTGGTCTGTTTTTCCTCTTGTCTTTATGGCTGGAGTATTCCTGTCAATTCTTCTCTGTTGCAGGAATCCACATGGTCTTGGAGTTGTTTTCTGAAAATATACAAACATATCTTGACCAAAATTAATAAAGGAATCTTTTCTATAAATTTTACTTGGGATACTTTTAATTCTTTGCCCAAACAATTTTTCTTTGACTTATTTTGGTACTATGTGTGTTTTTTATGGCTGTCTTACTGTTATCATTACAAATGAAAATTGGTTTTCAAAAGAAGAAAAATTTTTCTAGATGTAATTTACTTACAGGACATTTTTTTTTCCTACATGGTATTTTCCACTATCTCCCTTTTTTCTATTTAATTATTAGGAGGCTTTTAGAAAAAATTTTTATAATGCTGTTTTGATAACTTTTAAATTTTAATTTTTTGTACAAAAACTATGACTGCTTTAGGGTTTATTGTATGTTAAACAATTTTACCATGAAATGGACTACCAATAGAAATTTTGGTTAATACTTTAGGAACAGCCTGTTGTACAATTAAATTTTCTTGAATATTAACTCATTTCATTTAGCCAATTTAAATTAATCTGAAAACTTGACTATTTTACTGTCAAATTTAATACTTTAACAACAATTTTAGTTTACTCTGTAAATATTAATGGAAAAGATTATATGCATCCTTGAGAAAGCCCTGAGCACTCGTAGATTTAGGCTGGATTTAGATGTAGGACAGTCGCCATTAGCCACTTCTCTGTTGCTTGGTCTCAATATGAGCTGTGCCAAGTCTCTTGTTTGTAGCTGGGTCCCAATCTGAGCTGGACCAAATCTGTGTGTAGCCTGGGTCCCAATCTGAGCTGGGTATGGGAAGCGTGAAGCAGCCATGGGGCAGGAGACATCCCTCAAAAGGGCGAGTGTTCAGGCCCCTACAGGGTTGGGGGGGTGAGGATCTGTGCCCCACCCCTGTTGACCCCCAAGTTCTCTCCTGATGGGCCTCTGCAGCTGGGCCTGTCTTAGGTTGTCCCTCCCTTGAGAAATCTTACCCGTCATTGGCTAACCAGCCATCCTCCAGGGCCAAGCAGGGTGATGTGAGGTTCAGTTCTGTCTCCTTGGTAGCCTATGCCCCTATGGCCTCCATGCCCAGTACCTGCCTTGGGATCCCCTCGCCTGCTGGCAGGGCCCCGGCATTGATCACATATCTTGGGGAACCCAGGTTTCTTCTCCAGGGAGATCCCAGCTCACGCCATTGTGCGAGAGACGGATCCATGGTACCAGCCACCATGAGGCTTTAACCTCAGCATGAATTGAAAACTCAAGCAACAGCTATAGGCAATTGGATTGTGACGAGAGGGTCCCTCTTTGCAAATAAGGCAAGAAAGGCCAATATAGAATGCTCAAGTGCCTTCCCAGTGAGGCTTTCCACACAGTGGAAGGGATTAAATCCTTTCATGTCCTTTTAAATTGCTGCCAAACATTCAAAAACTAGATTTTTAATTTTGTTTGGAATAATTGTACAATATGCTGTTGTAAAATATCAAAAATTATAAATGACATTGTAGAATAATACCATGCAAGGATATTCTTTGTTCTAAGCCAATGACAATTCAAATTCCAACTGGCTGTCAATTTCTTTTTGTATAGACAAGGTCTTACATTCTCTGCACCTCTCCCAGGAGCAAGTAGTGATATTCCTCTACTTTGGTGCAAGCCAGAAACCTCTCTTTAATTTTACACACAAAGGAGCATTGGTTTGATTTTGTGTCATACAAAAAGGGAAGCTGGGTGGCAACACCTGTGTAATTATACTTCCTTGCCCCACCCATTTTCCTCCTGGATGACCAAGGTGCTTAGTATTATTGGTGACTACATTGGCAAGGGATCAGCCCACATAAGGGCTTTTACCCATGAACGGTCAGGAACCTAAGTCCTAAACACTTCCACATTTGTCCCAGGTAATATTACCGTACAGATGAATACTGCTAACATGGCAAGAAAGACATTCTCAGGTGTCAGGCGTCTGTACCGTCTTCTTTACCATGCGCCAGGGAAGTTAACTGCTTTTCTTTGCCAGTAACAATACATGCCTATAAACCTTCTAAAATATTTATATTTATTAATTTTTATTTGATAAAGCTTTCCATGCAATTTCAAGTGTATTAAATCCGTTTTAAATCATTTAAGAAGAGAAATTTCTTGTATTTCTCTGGGCCCTTGGAGCTTTCCAAGAATAATCTCTGTTAAGGCCTTGAAATTTTAACATGGAAAAAACCATCAAACAAATATCTATATCCATATATGATTTAAATATTATAATACCTTTTATTATTATCATAAGATATCAATTAAATTTAGACTAGTTTTTGCATAGAAAATATTTGGTTGAGATCACAGAATTAATTCTCTTTTTTAATTAGACCAATAATAAGCAACTTATTTTTAATTCCTAATTATTAGAGAAAACACACTTTTTATTTTCTCAAAAACAAGTTATACTTTAGGCATTTTAATTACAACTATATAATTTCTCCCAATTTAATTTGCACTTTGAACTTCTAAAGCTGGCAAATCAAATATATATTGCATGTTCTAGATTAATGACACTTTACATTTCTAAGAAAAATACAAAACATAGTCAATAAGAGCTTCCATTCTGTCCTCTAGATTTTTTATGAGGCAAATTTAAACTTTTACTTTTTATTTGTATAATTAAGACAAATTCCAAAAAAAAATTTTGCCACAGGAGTTGGAGGAAGTTTGTAGCCATTCAAATGCAAGTTACCACATTCCTTAGCTTATGGGAGAGTGGTCTTCCTTATAGGATTGCCTGGTCTCTCCCTTCCCCCACATCAAGCTTACTTTGGGAGAAGGTTCAACAGATCTGGCCACACATTTTTTCATGCTTAAAAGATAAAGACAGGTCTTAAATTTTTTCTTCCTTTTTTGCTTTCTGAAGTAATAACTAGCACCCAATTTGGCCAAGATCAGCATTTGTCTGCGAATTCTTTTATAATTTTTAAAGAAAACTTTAAGTAATCTCATTGCAGGAGAGCAGATAGCTTTGTCCTCTCTGCCACCTTTGAATTTCTCCGCACCAGAGGCGGTTTCAGCAGTGGAGTCTCATTTCTTATTATATTACAGATTTTAAATTCCAAATACAAACTAAGATTTTAATTTGAACAAGAAACCACATTCTTTAAGTTTACAAACCAAAAATCTATAATAAAGTTTACTTTATATTTATAACCTAAGTCTTCCCCATTAGCCTGGCTGAAAAAAGACGTTCCCACCCTACTTACAGTTCGGGACTCTGCAGCTGGCCGTGGGCTTTGAGTGCGGTGAATTTCCCTCACCTTTTTTCTGGTGAATCTTCCACACCTTTTCTCGGTGTATTTTTCCTCCTTCGCTCTAGGCGAAAAATACCTTCTCCAGAAGTCCCGCGTTGAAGGCGCCAGATATATTATAGGACTCTCTTTCACGGCCGCGTAGAAAGAGTTCCAATTCAGGGTTCAGGTTCTGGAGAAGGGCCGCACACAAATGAAGAGACTTGAAGAAACAATTTGGCAATTTGGGGGGCCAGGCGGTAGTCCAACTCTAGTGGGAGAACTACTCCTGCTCTGGCCCTGCCATCCCTTTTATGGAGGCTTTAGGGAAGACATCTTAGGCAACATAAACAGAAATTTACATGTAGCCCCTGGGCAGGAAATAACAGAAACTTACACGGACAAGGTAGATTCTGCTTCAGCTAACAAAATCTCAACTAAAGGTTAGAGCAATTAAGGTTGTTGACCAGCCTTCCTGGCTTCCTGTCAACATCTCTTTTTCAGTGAAACTGATTTGGTTTCCAGCATGCCAGCAGGAGTGTGAGGTCATAGGACGCACACCAGCAGGAGTGTGATGGAATGGAGTGCACGCCAGCAGGAGTGTGATGTCATAGGACGCACGCCAGCAGGAATGTGAGGTCATAGGACGCACACCAGCAGGAGTGTGAGGTCATAGGACGCACACCAGCAGGAGTGTGATGGAATGGAGTGCACGCCAGCAGGAGGCCTCCGAGCTGGCAGGACCGGGCCTCAGCCATCTCCGCTCACACTGGGCACGGCTGGCTGGGAAGGCCGGCCGGCGGGAATCCCTCCTCACAGCTAGGCTCTAGCAAGTGTTCCTTTGGGTGCTGGTCACTGCATCCGACTGCAGGTGCAAGGGCAGGCCCACCCCTGGAGCGGCCGGGCTGCAAGCTCCACTTTGGGCTGAAGGCACAGCTTCCACGGCCCGAACGCTGGGCTTTGGGGGTCTCTGTGGCTCCTTCCGCCCAGAGGCTGTCCTAAAGGAGGGCCCTTTCTCCTGTAAGCGAAGCGGCCAGAGTCGGCGCCCGCACAGCAGGGGCGGGAAGGCGCTGGGTGGGCCAGCACCGCTGTTCCCGGCATGCGGAAGCCAAGCCCGTGTGAGGAAGCGCGGTGTTCCTTGGAGGGTAAACTCTGGTCATTTCAGTGGGTGGCGGTTAGTGAGCAGAAGACTTCAGGTGACGACAGGACAGCAGAGAAGTCTTTCCTGTGAGGCTCTGTGTTTTCCCCGTTCATTACACTCCGCTGTGACCCTCCTGGGGGTCACATGTGTGCTCATGTGTGGGCCTCGGGCACAGTGTCCCCCGCCCCGGACCTGTGCTAACTGCCCGAGGTCCAGGTCAGGGTGCCCTGGCTCCTCCAGGCCCCTGCAGTCAGAGCCGCAGCCAACGGGCAGGCTCTCCACTTGTGAGCTTTATGCTTTGTTTTTGTGTGTGTGTGTGTGTGTGTGTGTGTGTGCGCGCGCGCGAAAAGTTTACATTTCCAATAATGAGTGTTTTCTAATATGCAGATGTAGAGAGATTAGTGAAATCACCATGCATGGAGTTGTGACTCAGCTGTAACATTCTGCCATTTTATGTGAAGTGTTTTAAAGTGAACTACACATCATATTTCACCTCTTCAGCACTTCAATAGGCCTCTCCTGAGAGTGCAGTATCTCACCTGCCACACGGCATCAGGAGGACACGTGTGATTGTGTGGCTCCCGCGCCCGCTCACGGCAGCCAGACTGTGGGCTGGTGTGAGCCTGGCTTCCCGGGAGGGAGGTCTTTCCAGCCGCATGGTGAGGGCGGGCACTGAGTGGTCACCCTGCCTGTCCCTGGGATGCCCGCCCTCACTGCCTGCCCGCCCTCACCGCCTGCCCGCCCTCACCGCCTGCCCGCCCTCACCGCCTGCCCGCCCTCACCGCCTGCCCGCCCTCACCGCCTGCCCGCCCTCACCGCCTGCCCGGGCATGGACCAGAGGCCAGGCTGCACGTGGGAGCACTCAGGGGTCGTGGCTGTGGGATCCCACACTGCTCCAGGGTTTTTCCGATGATCCTCACTTTGCAGACGAGGAAACTGAGGCTCCGCAGTGTGTGCCCAGGACTCTGCCTCCGCTGGGACTCGGCCGTCACAGACCGTCTCAGACTCTGTGTAGGCACTCTGTGGTGCTGGAAAGGTTCGGCCCTCAGCGAGCGAGGACAGTGGTCAGCAAGCGAGGACAGTGAGCGAGGGCAGTGAGTGTGGCCAGGGAGTGTGGTCAGAGAGTGTGGCCAGCAATTGAGGGCAGTGAGTGTGGACCATGATCGTGGACCGTGAGCGTGGACCATGAGCATGGACCATGAGCGTGGACCGTGAGCTTGGACCATGAGCGTGGACCGTGAGCGTGGCCAGGGAGCGTGGACCGTGAGCGTGGACCATGAGCGTGGACCGTGAGCGTGGACCATGAGCGTGGACCGTGAGCATGGACCGTGAGCGTGGACCGTGAGCGTGGACCATGAGCGTGGACCATGAGCGTGGACCGTGAGCATGGACCGTGAGCGTGGACCGTGAGCGTGGACCATGAGCGTGGACCATGATCGTGGACCATGAGCGTGGACCGTGAGCGTGGACCATGAGCATGGACCGTGAGCGTGGACCATGAGCATGGACCGTGAGCGTGGACTGTGAGTGTGGCCAGGGTGCGTGGACCGTGAGCGTGGACTGTGAGCATGGACCGTGAGCGTGGCCAGGGTGCGTGGACCGTGAGCGTGGACTGTGAGCATGGACCGTGAGCGTGGACCGTGAGCGTGGACCATGAGCGTGGACCGTGAGCGTGGACCATGAGCGTGGACCGTGAGCGTGGACCATGAGCGTGGACCGTGAGCGTGGACCATGAGCGTGGACCGTGAGCGTGGACCGTGAGCGTGGCCAGGGAGCGTGGACCGTGAGCGGGGACCGTGAGCGTGGACCGTGAGCGTGGACCATGAGCGTGGACCGTGAGCGTGGACCGTGAGCGTGGACCATGATCGTGGACCATGATCGTGGACCGTGAGCGGGGACTGTGAGCGTGGACCGTGAGCGTGGACCATGAGCGTGGACCGTGAGCGTGGACCATGAGCGTGGCCAGGGAGCGTGGACCGTGAGCGTGGACCGTGAGCGCGGCAGTGTCCCGGCGATGAAGGAAGGCAGGAAGGTTGCCTTCGCAGACCCTGCACCGGGCGGGCACCGTAGTTCTCCGGTTAGTCCTCACATTTTGTTAAAGGTGTGCGTCAGGAAGTGAAGGAGATTAAGACGATGAGGCCATAGTGTCTCATTGCCTTATGTGCCCACAGGGACACTGGGGACTCGAGGAAAGGAAGACAGAACAAATGCAATGAATAAAAAAAACAAAACACAGTTACAAACATATTAATCTAACTAAATCAATAATCACTTTAAGTGTAAATGTCTACGTACACTAACTGGAACACAGAGTTCGTCAGAGTGAATAACAACACAAGACCCCCCCTCTGCGGCCTGCAGGGAGCCTGCTTTCCATGGAGACACACACGGTGGACAGCGGAGGGGGACAGAGCTCTGCCGGGAGCCATGAGGAAGACGGAGATACATTCATGTCACACGGAGGAGGATACCGGGGGTGGAGGGGTGCTGCCTCATGTCCAGGGACCAGCTATCTGGGAGACACAGTAAACGTACACGTGCAGCACACAGGAGAACATGAGAAGGCGCAGGCAAACCCTGGCAGGCCCAGGGCACGGACAGGGCCCGGGATGCGCGGAGGCTCCGCGCCCTCTGCCAGGGCCGGGGTGAAAAACCAGAAGGACATAGGTGACCGAGCAGCACTGCCAATCCACTCAACACCTAAAAGCCATCCAACCGGAGCACAGAACATGCACATCCCTGTCACACACACTGGTCAGCACCATGGCGGAGCACGTGTTTGGAAAACACACATAAATAAATGAATAAAGAGCCATACAAAGTGTGTTCTCAGGACACAATGGAATTAAGCTAGAAATGAGTCACAGGAAGATAGCTGTAACGTTCCCAAATATTTGGAGATTAAACAATTTTCAGTTATAAGAAATACCCTGGGATCAGAGAAGAAGACTGAAATTTAAAAATAAACTCATAAAAATGCAAAAAATATATATATTTTGAATTGAATACACATGAAATACAGCATATCAAAATGTGTGGGATGCAGCAAAAGCATTGCTTGGCGGAAATTTACAGCATTAGGCATATATATTAGATGAAAGGAAGTTATAAAATCCACTTAGACAACTATGAAGAAATAGCAAAACGACTGAAGCAACAAGAAGAAATAAAATAATTAAGATTGTAGCAGAAACCATTACAATTGAAAACAGGAAAGCAATAGGAAACAATTTAAAGACCAAAAGGTGGTTTTTTGGAAAGATCGGGAAAATCAGTAAGCCTTGAGCCAAAGTAAACAGTAAAGAAAGACACAATGACCAGAAATAAAATACTGCGGACCCGTGGGCATCAGAGGGACACAGCGGGAGACCGGACTGCTCTCTCCTCACAGACAGTCACGGAGGCGACACGGACTCCTTCCTGACGTCAGACCACCACCGCGCACGAAGGAAAAGGAGCCTGAATGCCCTGTTTCCCATTTAAATCAGCATCAATACCTCCCCCACAGCACCACGCTCACACGGTTTCACTGGCGAGCTGTACCAGACACTGAAGGAGGCAATTACACCAGTTTTTAATGATTTTCACTTCCAGAGAGCAGAGGCAGAGGCAGAGGCAGAGGGCTGAGGCCTGCGCGGGAGCCCGCGCTCTGATGGCTGATGCAGCGGCTGCGCGTAGGTGCGTGTGGGCATGTGCAGGTGTGCGGGTGTGCAGGCCAAGCTCGCACACGTCTCCTCTCCGCCTGAGTGGGTCTGGAATCATTGGCATCCACGCCCACTGAGCACACCTGGCACCAGAGGTGGTTTTTGACGCCGTTTTAATAACAGATGGAGAAAGGAGTTCTGGCCTGGAGCAGCGAATACCCAGGCTGCACGGAGAGGCCTGGTGACAAGGAGCCGGCAGGCCCACTCGGGTGTCGCTGCCGCGCGCCGAGGCCCAGTGGGTGGGAGCCATGAAGCAGGTGACTGCACTGTCCCTGCTGTGTAGACTCAGTCCCTGGCGTCCGCTCACATAGGCACAGGACGGAATGAGTCAGGACGGAGAATACAAGCCTGGCGCAGAGTTCCAGCCCACAGGGCAGTGCCCCATGCCTCTCCGCTCCAGCTCACTGTGCCATTTCTTCCTTCCAGACAGGGCGGGTGGGCGGGGGCGGGTGGGAGAGGGGTTGGGGGAGGACAGAACTTTCAGTGGAGAACCCCCCCTCCCCCCGCATGGACAGCTTCCCCTGCCAGCTTCCTCCCGAGCACCCAGGCCGGGGAGCCAGGAGGAAGCACCCGACAGGCCGGGGAAAGCCCGGCAGCTGGTCCGAGCTCCTGACCAGCGCTCATCACAGCCGGGAGCGTGAACAGCTCCCGGGAGGCACAGAGCGGCGTGCAGCCTGGGCTCTGTGGGTCCTGGAGCAGGAACAGACGGGGTAAAAACAACCAGAGAAGGCAGTGAGTGTGGGTGGGGTGGTAATGCGCCCGTTGGCCCACCAGCGGTGGGAAGTGTGCCCTAAGCCCCGTAGGCGTTCGTGGCCGCGGCACTGGGTCTGGGTCTGTGCAAACCCTGCACTGTCTGCACTTTTCCTGGGAATCTGAATACGTTCGTTCTACCATTAAACATGGACTGGAGGAGCAGAGATGGATCGATACAGCCTCTGCCTTTGCCAGGGAGACAGGGTTCTCCAGTGTCACCAACATCGAGGCAGAGGTCATGAAGGCCGAGTCAGAAGTGCGGTGAGAGCTGCGCAGGAGCACAGGCGCGAGGGCGCTGACCAGAGAGAGCACAGAGGTGCCGGGAGGGCTGGGAGCTCCGGGGCGGGGGCGGGGGGCAGAGGGGGCAGAAGGGGGCTGGCGGGTCTTTGGCAGAGACGCGGGCCAGCGTCGTTCGAGGGGTGAGCATGGCTGAGGGCGGAGGGTGAGCGGACCGGAGCCTGGCACCGGGGGCTGCGGCCGGCGGTCACTCCCAGGCCTGGAGGAGGAGCCGCCTCAGAGTGTCTCCTGCGGTCACATGGGGGTGGCACCCTCCTGCCAGGTTCTCAGGCTGAGCCCGGCTCCGGGGGCTGCGGTCGGCGGGGCTGCGCGTGTCCGGCGCCTGCAGGTCCCGGTGCTGCGGGCGGCGCTGGCCGGGGCTGCGGGCGGGGAGCCGGGGCGGCCGGGGGACTGCAGCCTGGCTGCGACCGAGGAGACTGCGGACTGCGGACGCCTCTGCCCGGCGCCAGCGTGTCCTCCGGACCTGCCCACCCTGAGCCGATGGCCAGTCTGTGGAGGGGAGGACGGCAGCAGTACTTTCGGGGTGTCGTGCGGGTCAGCTGGCCGCACAGGCGGACGCCGCCCTGCCAGGCGAGCTTCTCACTGTCCAGGGCAGTGCCTGCGTCACAGGGGCCGCCATCCGGGCGTGGGCTGGCGCCCGTCGCTTTCTGGAGCACGTCCCCTGCTGCACCCACGCCGGGCTCCTCGGCTCCGCGCCACGGCGGGCTCCCAAAAGCCTGCATCCCCGGCCGCGTCCCCCCGGCGGAGGGAAGCCTGGCTGCCCTCCCGGCTGCGTGCCCGCGCGGGGGACAGGGCAGCGGGAGGGAGAGTGCCAGTGGTCAGTGGGCGCTGAGAAGCACCTCCGCGCCCTCTGAGGGGCGCCCGCTGCGCCCGAGCCGCTGTGGCAGCACATCCGGGCTCAGGGTCAGCTGGCGTCGCCGTCCTGGCTTAACGATCGCGCCGCCAGCCTACCGTCCCGTCCTGCTGGTTTGGCACCCTCAGCCTCAGTTAGGGCCTGGGCAGGACTTCTCTCCTCTTTGGGATTTTAACATCACACTGTCCTAGGGGTTTTAACAATGCAATGAGAAAGGTTGGTGTGCCCTACCTGGCAGTTTGAGATCCAGTTCACATGGTAAGAACTCTTGGCAGAGTGCATGTCGTCCATCAGTCTGTGTGGGGGGCCCATGGCCTTGCCCTTGGGCGCCCTTGTCTCACCTCACTGTGCAGTTGGAGAGGCCCTGTGCGCGGAGATCTGCATTTCTGCCTCCCGCGGCTTGGCACACGGACACTGGGGCAGCCCAGGTCCCACGGCCCCGGTGATGGAGCAGGAGGGCGCCAGCTTGCAGGCTGGGCTGCTGTTTCACCGACCCCCCCCCCCCACTTCTGTCCACTCGGTGGGCTTTTTCCTCCCAAACTCCATGCTGGCCTGGGCTCAAGTCGATCCAGAACCGTGACCCAGAAGCCCGTTCCCAGCGGGAAGGTCCCTCAGGCCTCAGCAGGCTCATACCCGTGCTCCCGGTTCCCCTGAGCGGCCACTCCCCGCCGGGCACCTACCTGCCCGCAGAGCCGGGCTCAGCCTGGCCATGCTGTCTCCGGCCTCGCCGCCCGGCTCAGCCTCCCCCCGCACATAGCCCTTGCCGCCTAGCTAAGCACTGGGTTGTTTATGTCACTGGTTTCTGAAACCGACGGACGCTGTCATAGCTTCTGTAGTAGTTTGCAGTGAGTCCCTCACAGTTCTTCTTTAACTGGTTAGGAAAACGATAGAGATTTGTACCTGCACGTTCAGGAAGTGTCCTAGTCCGCAGGCGCATGCCGGTGTTCAGAGCAGGAGGCAACTGATCAACGTTTCTCTTTCACATCCATGTTTCTCTTTCTCTCTCTACAGATCAATGGAAAAAATGTCCTCCAGTGAGGATTAAAAAAGATAAATTAATTAATTTTAAAAATAAAAAGAGGGACCTTACTAGTGACACCTTCGATGGCCCCTGTTCCTTGATTACTAAGTTCAGCGCTCCTTTTTAAAAAAATTTCTTTATTGATTATGGTATCACATAATTGTCCTCATCCCCATTCCCATCCCAAACCCCTCCCCATGTAACCCCCCCCCCCCCGTTGTCCATGGCCACTGGCAGGCCCATATCATGCACATGTCCTTTGGTTGGTCTCCCCCTCACCCCCACCCTCCCCTGCCTTCCCTCTGAGGTTGGACGGTCGAAGGAAAAATATCTTGCGAGTAAATTACATCTAGAAAATTTGTACTTTAGAAGATAAACTTTCATTTGCAATGCTAACAGCAAGACACCCATCAAAAATATACATGGTGTCAAAACAAGCCAGAGGAAAATCGTTTGGGGAAAAAAAGAAAAAAAGGAAGAAAAATGAAAAGGGATCCCAAGTCAACTTTATAGAGAATATCCCTTTATTAACTTCTGGTCCAGTGCTCCTTCTAATAGGCGGTTGCCTCAGGACACACCCCTGTGCCAGGTGGGGGAAGGGGTGGGGGGAGGGGGGAGAGTGGTGAAGAGGGAACTGCCCCTCCCGGTGCAGTCATAGCTGGGTGTGCTGTCACTTCTCTGAAACCGACCAGCCACCCCTGACCGCCCAGCAGACCCTCCCTGCAGACCCGGCCTCCTTCCTCTTTCGCATGCAAATGAGTTGAACCCACAGATGATGTTTTCTTTTTACCAAGACCGGACACCGTGTTCTTCGCACCCAGCTGCTGAGGAGACTCCCAGGCAGGGTCCGGCTGCTTTGGGCACGAGAAGCCCAGAGAGCTGTTCGCAGCGTCTTTATTTGCTCCTAGCGTGGTGGGATCTGGCAGAAATGCCCGCTGTTCCCCAGGCACTCTGCCAGAGCCTATGGGCGGCTGCGGCCAGCGCCTGTCTGCCCGCGCCGGAGACGCCCGCGGCAGGAAGTGGCAGGGCTGTGCCCTGCGGCTCGGTGCCAGGGCTCGGTGCCACGGCTCAGTGGGTCTCATGAAGAGCAGAGGCCTTGGACCTGGCCTGGCCTCTGAGAACCAGGACAGAGCGGCAGCCCCGCTCCCAGGCCGCGTGTAAAAGCCCTGACATGAGCAGATTTAGGGAACAGAGTGCTGCCTGTAAAACACTCTGACCCCAGGACGAATGTCGTCCTTGCAGACGTGGTGGGGCCTGCTTTGCAGGCGGGAGAGCAGACAGTTTCCAGTTGACCCGCATTGTCTGTGAAACCCGTATCCACGTTCACCTTCTCCCTGGGGTGTCTGTGAACCCCGTGACTAGCGGTGTGCCCTGTGCGCTCTGGGCACAGAGAGGGAACCTGCGTCCCCACACGCCCCTCCCCAGCTGAGGCTGAGGATGGACACTCTCGGCTCCCACCGCACAGGATGTCCCACTTGCTCGGTCCCTCTGGACCTTCGGCCGGCGTTTGCCGTGCGCCTGGGGCTGTGCTGTGGGAACGGCGCACGCAGCCAGGCAGCCTGGCTCCGCGGGGACGGCGGCAGCGCGGTGGCCTGAGCTCTGTGACAGCGTCAGCCACACACACAGTCCGTGTATCCAGACAGCAGCACGGAGCACCAGCACAGTCCGTGTATCCAGACAGCAGCACGGAGCACCAGCACACAGTCCGTGTATCCAGACAGCAGCACGGAGCACCAGCACACAGTCCGTGTATCCAGACAGCAGCACGGAGCACCAGCACACAGTCCCTGTATCCAGACAGCAGCACGGAGCACCAGCACACAGTCCCTGTATCCAGACAGCAGCACGGAGCACCAGCACACAGTCCGTGTATCCAGACAGCAGCACGGAGCACCAGCACACAGTCCGTGTATCCAGACAGCAGCACGGAGCACCAGCACACAGTCCGTGTATCCAGACAGCAGCACGGAGCACCAGCACACAGTCCGTGTATCCAGACAGCAGCACGGAGCACCAGCACACAGTCCGTGTATCCAGACAGCAGCACGGAGCACCAGGCCTCTGGACCGCTGCCTCAACTCCTGACCGCGGCTCCGGGGAGGGGCGCCGCCTTCCGCAGGGGCGGAGCGGCTCAGAGCCCACGGTGGCGCACGCCGCTGCCTGCCTAGCGAGAACCCACAGAAGTCGCCGAGGGCGGCGGCGTAGGGCGAGGAGCGGGATGGGTCGGACGGGGACGGGGGCGGCGGAGGGTGAGGGTCTCACTGCGTGGGAAGGCAGCCCTCCGTCCGCAGGGCCAGGTGTGGTGCTGGAGCTGGGCCCCGGAGGCATTTGTGCCCACGGAGTGTGGACGCAGGAGGGTGGTGCCTGTGTGTGTCCAGGTCTCGGCGCCTTTCAGAATGGTCTTGGTAAAATGGGCATGAGCAAGAGGAGAGGAGCCACGGAGGGAGGGGCGGTGAGGTGGGCACTGCCAGGAGGCTGGCCTGTGGAGGTGTGCCATCAGGAGGAGCAGAGGGCAGGGAGGGAGGAGGCTGGGGGGCGGAGGGGAGGGCCCAGTGGAGAGGTCAGCAGTGGACTCGCCAAGCTCTCGCCTCTCTCCCTCGTGTGTGTATGATCACCTGTGTGCACATAGAGCCTTTGAAAACAAAATGGACTCTGTTCCCCTTATTTTGAAACTGGCTTTCAGGTGATTTTAAGTCTGCCCGCCTGCCGGGTGCAGGAATGTTCCTGGGGCTGACAGCGCGGCGAGCAAGGCTGCCCTCCTGCCCGCTGTCCCTGGGGGAGCCGGCCGAGGGGTCAGGCGTCACAGGGCCTGCCCCTGGGAGACCTGCGGAGAAGAGGGAGCAGGGGCATCCTGGGCGCCGGGCACCGCAAGGCGTTACTCACGTCCCACAACAGGCTTCTGTCACGAGACGCACTGTTCCGGGCCCC